>NC_137423.1:2900000-3107500 GCF_964374335.1 Astatotilapia calliptera
TTATGCTCCATTTTAACAAAAATCCTCAACAACAACGTGTTTTTTCTTATTTGTAGGGCTGTAACAAACAGCAAAGTGTGTAAAAAAAAAAATGAAGTGGTCTGACTCTTTCCCAAAACACAAATGAATCTATACTTTGCATTTCTTGACTCTTGATATAACTGACTTACATCATCTTTCTCGGGGTTGCAAACCTTCACCCACAGAATGTGATCCAGCAGCCAGTCAATAGGTTTGTCTCTGTGAAACATGAGGAAGAACTCGGCAATCATTGGGAGGTCCCGGGTGCGAAACAACTTGCCTGGAGAATCACACATACACACAAATGCATTCGTGTAATATTACCTAAAAAAATCCACACACACACACACAAAAATTACTTCAGTATTTTACACAAAAGCACACCTATAAATCCAAGCTGGGAGAACTCAAGGTAGAGCCATGGCTTTGAAGCTTCGTTTGTGGCGTAGGCCTTCATCTCGTCATAGTAGCCCGACTTAGCAACAACATCATCCTCTAACTGGAAATCAACAGACAACAAATAATAATTTGCTCCTTTATCCTTTTTCTTAGTTATCCTAAACGTAACAGGACTCTGTGCTGCACTTAGGCATTCGACCACACATTTTAGATCTGCTTAGCTTGTTAAAAACAGACGTGTCAGGAAGTAGACACTATTTATAAAAAGTTTAAACATAAGCACAGCTACAGCCCAATCAGACCACTCCTGGTGAAAAGGAGAAAGAGTTTACAACAGGCTATCATTTCAGACTTTTGTATTTCACATTTCTGTGATGTCATCTTTGGGTCTTCTGTAAGCATTTATAGTCTGAGCTCATCTGCAGTGCCCCTACCCAGACAAGCAATGTGAAAGCGAAAGATATAGAAGGAAGAATTATAACATACAAAGCTACTCTGGCTGATATCACAAACAAATAAATGGTGCTAAAAATAACTTTCCTGAAACATGATATGCAAAACACAATAGAAATAAGGTGTTTAATAAATAATAACTAAAGTCTGACCCTAACCTGAACATAAAACGTTCCTTTGTCTTGAGCGTAGAGCATGAGGAAGCTGAAGTCCAGATTCTGTTTTGTTCGCCATCTAAAATCAAACAAGAAGCACAAATATAACCCGAGCAGAAATTCACTCACCTTTTTGGTTTTGGTACTCACTGTGTGTTTATACACCACTCTGCATTCAATAAATAACAGTTTATTGTTTAACACACCAAACACATTATAAGTCTCCTACTCTTCATCATTTATTTATTAGGTTATGTAGTGTATATGTTGGTTTTGTGTCCTCTGTGCCACTGCAGCAGCACCTACTCTATTTTCTGCACTATAAGGCGCTCTTAAAAATCCTTTAATATTCTCCAAAATCAACAGTGCGCCCTATAATCTGATGCGTCTTATGTATGAATTCTGGTTGTGCTTACTGACCTTGAACCGATTTTATGTGGTACATGGTGCTCAAAAATCTGTCAAAAAATGTTTTAGTACGACTTTGGTTGCTACGAAGCCGCACAACTTGATGGATTGTTGGAGCATTACGGCTACCATAGGCAGGAGCCTCGTGCAGTAATCTGAGTCCTAAACTCCGTCATCCTCAGGTCCCAAAGTCAAACAAACACTGCAGCATCACTGAGAGTTAAAAACTGTCTAAATTCTTTCATCTTTAATAAAATGATCAGCGTTCCTGCTTTACCAGGTGTAACAATTAAGTTTAACATCCAGGCATCCATGAACACAGAATGTATTAAATTTAACGGAGTTAGAAGTTAGCAGGAAGTTAGCTCGCTAGCTTCCACCTAAACATGATATAGCATGTTCTGACTGACAGATTTGTGAGAAAATTCAAACGTACAGCTCTGCTATCACTTCCAACATAAATGAAACTAAACAGCAGTGACGTTTGTAGCATTACTAAAGTTCGGCTACCTGGTATATAATGTTGTGCTACGTGATCACTGGCGACACAGCTATGCTAGCATAACATAAACACAGTGAAGCTGGAGGATGAACGCTAACTTTTTTTCCCCACTCGACAAAAATGTTAATGCGAAGGTTCCCGATGGTTATGGACAAATGCAATTGCATGGCAGGATTCTGTGATGTATAATCTGGTGCGCCTTATGGTCCGAAAAATACGGTAAAAAACACTTCAGAATTACCATCACTGACAAAACATTTGTAGCATTTCGAGACTGCATCATGTGATTTTGTATATGCACCGTACTTGACTCTTTCTTTGGAGTCTCCAAAAGTCTCCTTAAGGCTGGCGAAGTCAGGGTAGTAATACTGTGAAGGAGAGATGACCTCCAGCAATCCAGACTGCACCTCCTTGGGAAAACTGCAAAGAATGAGCTAGTTAACTGCAGAGATCAACATCAAGATACAAAGGAAATAATAGACATTCTTTGTTAGTATTTAGAGGTTAATCAAACAGTTATGTGTATGCTAACAAAATATGTAATAACAAGTCTTATGAACTGTAGGGCGTTTCATTCTCACACTTTACCTAGCTGTCCTGAAAAGTTCTTCCTAAATCACAGATCAAACATTGTATTTGACCAACAGGCGTTTAGGTTAATCAGAGAACAAATTCCTGAAAACATATGCTGGGAACCAACTTTCACACTTTCCCGTTGCCGGGAGGAAGAGCAGCAACAACATTAAAAACCTGTTTTGTGACAGCTTTTGTTAGCATGTAGTAGAGGCTAATGTAAAGCATCAGTGCACATAGACTACACTGAAGCATTTGCGTAAACAGAAATGTAATCAGGCGTTTCCAGTTCCATTTTACCAGAACATCTAATTGAGTTCAAAAAAATGAATGAATGTATGAAGATAAGTTTTATACACTCCAGTGATACAGTCATTTAAAATTTGGACATTTCTTGTGTTCTCTTTGCATAAAATTACATGCCAATGTGTAGTTTTGTGCTTACAGATTACCCCTGTTATCTCAGGTTTATTTCTTTTAATCTGTGGTTGAATCTCAAAGAAGAGAAATGGAAATGTAGCTGCCTAACTTTTCCTTTATTTGTAAAGCGATACATAAAACAGACCATTTCCATGTTGAAGTTGCACATAAAGAGAAATACTTCCCCAGTAGACAAATCTCACACATATGACCATCAGCCATAGTTAGTCCATGGCTGACTAAAGAAAAATAGATTGGTGAATGCCCACATGCAATACAATCCTACTGTAATAATAAACATCTTATTTTTATACACTTACAGACAGAAACAGCAGTCTGCTGCTGGTGCTGCAAGCAATAAAGAGCATGAAACTTAAGTCTAACGTGAACACTGATACAACAGAGAAACTGCCCCATGGGAGGCAATCTAGCTCACTTACTTCTTCATGATGGTCTCTGCTACACTGTTCACATAGTCTAAGTTTGTCTGAAAGACAGAGAGAGAGACAGGACTGGGTCAGTAATGGGGAGGGGGGGCATATTTGACTGAATTAATATAAAACCTGAGCTCCTCGAGGCTTTTGCAACAATGAATACACGCTGGTGCTCTTACAGACTGAGACTGTAACTGTGTAAGTCCTTTGAAGGCCAGACATATTATCAGTTTCAGTTTGGGGGTTGATAAAGACTCGTTGTGTTCCTGTTTATAGTTTTTGTTACTCACAAAAAAAAAAAAACAATAAAAGAAAACCCCAAAGATGAGCAGGTATGAAAATCGTTAGGTGTTCATGTGTCCTTTCTCTCAGATGTCTAGCAAACAGCACATTATAGTCCATATGCAAGAGCACTCTCAGTGAGTCAGACTGACATCAGAAAAAAGTTCTTTAGTGGCACTGTATAACAGCTGTGTGTCACATCTCACCCAATATGTAAATCAGCATGTGGGAGCAAAGAAGGAAGCAAAGGTCATTCTGGTCCTGAATACTTATTTATGGTATTTATTTATGATTTATTATAATTTATGACATGCAATTGAAATTAATGGTTTGCAGTAGGGAACAATTTACCTTGTTCACCACTAAATTATGGTGTTTGAGTTCAGGAGTGTTATGAGGTCAGGTGCATTAGGATAGGCTAACAAACACTGATGTGCCTTAGGTAAGCCAAGCCAGCTGCTACACTTCATATCAAGGAATTTATTATAGGCAAGCTAAAATTAGCTAGCATAAACTGGAAAGGAAAAAAAACAACTTTAATCCAATGAAGCCCATCTGAGTGAGAGGGGAAAACCACATCCCCACAATGTGAAACTTTTACCACTGTGCTTGAGATTTGGTGGTTGTTTTTTAAAGTTATCAGCTAACTTTATAAATTAACCACCACCACATGAATGCACCGTAGCTAAGTTACATGTAGCTGGCTAACTATACCTTAGCATAATTGCATCGCAGCAGAAATTAAAGTTATATAGCAGGCCAAATTACTTCACTGGCTAACATAACTCTTCTTAGTAACTTGTGTTTAATATGAAACTACACTGTGTCTAGCAGGAAATGATCCAATGATTCAAAGCAAAGATATAAATAACTTACATTTGTTTTGTAAAGTAACAGCAAACTTACGGACAGTTAGCCAGCTAGAGTGTGTGTGTGTGTGTGTGTGTGTGTGTAACCTCAGCAACAAAGACGATGATGAGGAGATCCTGGCACTGTGATGAAGTCAGGCTAAATAGCAGAGAGCTAAGCGTGTTGACCAGGTAACTTTGCTTGTCACGCTTCACAGTGGGAATGCCAAGCACCACGGACACTGAGAGATGACAGGATAGAGAACCAGAGAAAAACTGTAGTCACTGTCTGCTTCCATTAGCACAGCAGATGTAAAACTGACTATCCCTTATTTGACTCTTGCATTCACTTTATTTATTTATTTATATACACATATACATACATATATATATATACAGTCAGTGCGCCCCAGGGTGGCTGTGGCTACAATGTAGCTGCCACCACCAGTGTGTGAATGTGTGTGTGAATGGGTGGATGACTGGATATGTAAAGCACTTTGGGGTCCTTAGGGACTAGTAAAGCGCTATACAAATACAGGCCATTTGCCATTAGGGTTGCCAACCGTCCCTTAAAATACGGAATCGTCCCGTATTTCGAAACAAAAGTACACGTCCCGTATTGAGCTAATAAGGGACGCACTTTGTCCCGTAATACAGTGAGAATCAAAAGTAGTCTATAAATGTTAATGGAATTAACGCTTTGTTTGAAAACATAATTCCCAGCCCCTCTCCTGCTTTGTGACCAATGAGCTGACAGCACACTTATGACAATTCGAGTATGACAATTCAGATTACCGCTCATCTCATTGGTCGAGGAAAGGTCGCTTACGGAGAAAATACCGGAAGACAACAGATGACCACAACAAGAAGCATGGCCAACAGGGAAACAAACCCCGACACTGCGGTGCAAGTCTCGGATGACAGTAAACCTAAAGCTGAGCAGACACTGTGCGATTTTTTCAGTCGCGTTATTCAGCTCCTGCTCAAACTGCACGATTGACTCGCAGGGGTTAGAAGTTGGTAGGTCACGATGCAGGTCTCACACTATACCGCCCGATGCTCTGATGCGACCTGAGTGCTCACACTGTGCCAACATAACATGAAGGTTATAACAGAAAATCTGTCGCGCTCTCTCTGTCTGTCTTTCACTCACACAGACACACCACCACCATCAACTTTGCTAAATTGCTAATGAAAAACATGATCAGGCAGCTGTGATTGAGCAGCATGTAAATCCAACTATTTTCACAGTTGTTGTGGTCGTGATCATTTTGTGAGGCCACATCGAAAAGGCTCGGATGAGCTTTCCAAAGTTCTACAAGTTGTGCCTCCATCACTTGTGTCCAGATCACACGCTGCACAGCCGTGCTGCTCCATCTTTTTCACCAACGTTTACGTTTGCGCGTGAGCAGTGTGAGCGGCTCACGAGCGATTGATGATCGGGAGCTGGTCGTGAGGTGTTAATCACTTCTCGTTACCCCACGTATACTACACGACGCACGATGAAGGCCAAAATCGGTCCGATCACTCAAAAATCGGCTCAAAATGGGCCTAAAACCGCACAGTGTGAGCCCAGCGTTAGAGCAGCAATGTTTGTTCCCCTCAGAGAAAGGGAAGAATGGGAAAAGGAAAACACCTGGCTGGAAAACGTTAATATGGGCATGTGCAGTGAATATCAGCGCTATGTGGCCAGAAGTGTGATAATATAATTTATTTTGTGTAATAAACAACTGTAAGGATAGATGATTACAACAAATTGATGACTAATACATAAAAGTAATACATAGATGAATAATGATGATGAGTTAAGGTGCGTAATCATGGGAACAAGCGGGTTTACAAACAGGAGCAGCTGATTAGCATTAGAAAAGCTGAAATAATACCTCAACTGAAGCCAATTGTACTAAATGCACTAAATGTGCACTGTTACAAGAATATTTTTCTTTCTATTGTTTTCTATTATTTTAAGTTAAGCAGGACAGAGTTCTTTTAAAGAAAGATTTACTTATATTCTCAAAAGTTAAGCATGACAGGCTTCTGTTTAAGAAAGAGACCTGTTTTACTGTGTTAATGTTGTCATTTTGAGCTAGAAATAAATGGCTAAATGATCATTTGTTTCACATGTGTTCATATCACAAAGAATAGAATATGCATCTACTTAAATCAACTTCAAGTCAAATGGTTAAAAAAATAATTTCACACACAAAAAAAGAGCTAGAAAATTCACCACACTGGGAAGGGTGAAGACAACTGGGTCGCCCGGCCCTGGCCACGAGGTGTCCCTTATTTATTTTTCAGGGAGTTGGCAACCCTATTTGCCATACACACACACACACACACACACACACACACACACACACACACACACACACACAAACAATCCTACCAAGATTCATTGAATAGCAGGGCTGTGCATTTTTATTAAATGTGAGGGCTTCATACCTCCACGACGTCCCTGTCCCAGCACTACATTAGGTACAAGGCTGCCCGGATGGAGTCTGAGGTGGGGCATGAAAATGTAAATATTGGGCTGAATGAATGTTTGCAAGCCTGTAGGTTGCTTTTCTGTTTCTGTAAACACAAAGAAAAAGGGATAGAGGCATGTGGTGTTATAGTTAGCACAGTTAGCACACAACATGCTAATAGGCCAGGTAAAAATATATGATTAGCTTTCATATGTATTTTGTTTCCTATACATACAGGAAACTAAATAAATAGGAATTATGGCAGACAGACAAAATTTGAGACCTGTGCTCCTGTGTCAACCATCAACTGCAACTTCTGTAGATAAACTGCCCGTGGTACATTACACAGAGAGAAACCTGGGTGATCTCCTTATGTTTTACAAGTCAAATGACTTAGGTCCACATTTCTTTTGATTGTGTGGAAATGCTTAAACAAAGTACAGTTTCAGCTAGAGGTCTCTGTTGTGACTTTTTTTTTTTCTTCATTAAGCCAAAAAACACCAATTTAATTAACCAGATTCAGAGAAATCCTAGAAATACTGTGTATTCACCATTGCATGAACACTGACATTTTAACCCTGGAGAAACCATGGGGTCAAATTTGACCCCATGGTTTCCTAGTAAACCAATGGGGTCAGAGCCGACCCCATTGGTTCTCCAGGGTTAAGAAACATTTACAAAGTTTTAATAGGGTTGAGGTCAGGGCTGTGGCAAGGCCATTCTGAAAGAATAATGTTAGCCTGCTTCCATTCTAAAAGCAGCTTTGCTGTGTGTTTGTCCTGTTTGAACATTTAATTGTGTCCAAGTTTCAATCAACTAGCTCTTCATCTGATGTTACGTTAAAGAATTTAGAGCTAGTCCTCCTTCATTGTTCCGTCCACTTTGTGCAATGTTCCACTACCACTGGTGTCAAAAAAGCCCCAGAGCATGGAACCGTCACCACCATGCTTCACATTTGGCTTTACTGTTTAGGTTTGAAAGCCTCACCTTTACTCCTCCAAACATACCTTTGTCATTACAGCCAGATAGCGCAAGCTGCAAATTCCAGTCAAGCTCGAAGGGATCAGTTTTAGAGCAGAGGCCTTTTTTCTTGGCACGCCCTCCGTCCACAGCAATATAAAACTAACTTCAGTTCGGCAGGCTTGAGCCTCGTTGGCCTTTGAGTTGTTCTGAACCAATTTCCTCTCATCTGAGAGTGACACTTTGGGTCTTCTTCCAACTGAATAATCTGTACCAACTTACAGTTGTTTGAATTCATGACCTTGGAACCTCCAGTTGCTTAAAAATGTCTCCAACAGATCTTCCAAACTACAATTTTTCCCCTTAGATCTTCGCTGAGTTACTTGGCCTATTATTCAGTCCAATAAATGCCATCAAACAGTGCAGTCGAACGAACTGCCAGTTTGAGTCAATCGTGATCACTAATAAGAAATGAACAGGCCTTGGCAAGTTCAAAGATGCTGTAGAACTTTAGCACCACGATTGTCTTTTTTATTGTTTTTTATCATTCTTATTACAAAGTTAAGAAATCTGTGTTTAAAGTTGAGTCCAGTGTTGCCTTACACATAAAAGAATGATTCCCAGTGAGTGGAGAATAGCATTGGTCAGTACATGCTATCCAGCATGGACTGTGTTCAGTGTTTTCAGCTTTAGGTCTGTTGATGCTGTGTACTGTATCCATGTAGTTATCTTTTTTGTTTCTAATATCTTGCTCTTATGACGCATTTCCAAAGACATTTGCCTTTATTCAAAGTCATAAAAACAAATAGTGCTGGGTTCTCTGCTACCCACCTTTAAAGCCTGTCCTGTTGTGGACAGAGTAAAGATAGGTGTCGTTGCCAGTTTTGGAAAGGTTCCTTAGCTGTTCCAGGATGCTGCTGAGATCCTGACTGACCTGCCCCCCCAGCTCCTCGGCCACCAGCAGACGCTTGTACAGGATCTGCAGGTCAGGCATCACTGTTGAACCTGGATGCATACAGCAAAGTTTAAAGAGTTAAGACACACTAGTTGTCAGCAAACTGACTGCTTATCGGCTTAATTTCTAACTTAAAGTCACATCATTCCATAATAACCGCCCACCTTAAGCAGATATGTCCCTTCAGATGGTGGAAAGCCTAACTTGAGTCAACTTTCCTTATTTTATCTGAATGACCACAGAAAACAAATAAATATGCAAATCTTCAAAGAAGTTGGAATCAGTAAGCTTTTGTCATCTTTGCTTGGGAGCTGGCATTTCAGCATCTCCCCATATTTTTGTATTTCACAATGACATTCATGTTTCTAACAGACGCTTCTCTCTCTGTTTATACACCAGGCAGCTCTATTTATAGTGCAGACACGTCTGCAGCACTTGAAGAGATTCTTGTTTTCAATCACTCCAATCTCTTTGTTCAACTGCTTTCAACTCTCCGACATCAACGTTCACTCACGGAACATTTTCATGTAATCAGTTCACACTTTGTGCTTTTATCTGCCACTTTTATAAATGACAGTTGATTACTTTTGAAAGGACATGTTACACGTTCAACAATCAATTTTTTTTATATGCATGAATGACTTTGAGTTTTCCTAAGCTGTAGAGGCTCTTAGGGTCACATTAGTATTAGGGATGGGTACTGGGTTCTGACATAAATGGTAGTAACCAGACCGAAAAGCAGCGCACATTTCGGCAGAGATGGGCGGTAATGCGTTACTTGTAACGACGTAATGGGAAACTCACAGAGAAACTCGCGGATTCTTCAACTGACCGCGGCACACCTGCACCAGGGTAAACCTCCGCCTACCGCACTCCTACTTTACAGGTGAAAATAGAGCAACAGGACCGCTAGTCTTTGACTTTATTTATGTTCTGCTGTGTTTTACTTGCATCTATTTGAAAGACTGAGTGTAAACACAAAAAATATTTTATTTTATGTGCTGGAATGTGCAGAAAATAGGTTTAAATGTTAAACTAATTTCTTCAACTCAGAGAATGTTGCATATAATTAAATTTTTGCTTGATGCATAAAGTTAAAAGATTAAAACTAATAAAACAAGTTTTAAAAAGAGACTTTTCCATTTGATTACATTTTGTATGATGGATTATGCAGAAAAAGTAGAATTGGGCTGAAAGATCTATCACTTTATCACCTACTCAGGTTGTAAATCGTGTTTTTAAAAAGTAACTAAGTAACTAAGTAATTAATTACTTTTGAAAATAAGTAATCAGTAAAGTAACGGGATTACTTTTTTGGGGAAGTAATCAGTAATTAGTTACTGATTACTTTTTTCAAGTAACTTGACCAACACTGCATTTCGGTGCTTAATTTCGGTGCTTTTTTTTCCTGAGCTGTGATACACTTTGGATTCTAGCCAATCATTTTACGTTTCCGAGGATAGTAGGAGGGCCCAGGTACGTACGTTCTTTTAGAGCAGAGCTACAGATTAAAAATGTCCAAGGCGAAGCGGTCCAAAGTCTGGCTGTACTTCACAGCAAAAGATGAAAACTCAGCAGCCTGCAACAAGTGTTTTAAGGTGATACTGTAATACTGTCAAAGGAGGTAACACCTCGAATCTGATGAAACATCAGCTTTTTTAAAGCTGAGAAATGCACCGTACCTACTGCGGGTGTGGTCCTTGTTATCGGAGTTAGCAACATCCCCCAAAAACCCGAAGAGGAGAGTCCTGGCCCCTAGCCCTGCCAGTGTAGCAGAAATGATGATGATGCAGCAGCAGCCGTTCTTCTCTGAGTGAGTAGCTTAATGTTGTTCGTGTGTAATTTATGTTGAGTAGGCCAACCACGTTATTACATTAATGCATGTACGGTGAACTATAGCTGCAGAAAAGGCTAACATTGTTATCTTTTTACAAAAAAAACAGCTAAACATGAGAGGTTTTTGGACAAAGTTTGTGTTCTCCATTCTTTAAGCACCAGCACCGTTTCAAAAGTACCGGTGTGGCACCGGTATCGGATAAAACCTAAACGATACCCATCCCTTTTTTTTGTAGCGTGTAGCGTGCCCACCCCCAAGGTCCTATATGTATGTGTTATGAGAGTGTGAATAATGTGAATATCTAAGTTGTGGAATACAATTGAGGGTGGGTGAGGAGGAGTCTCATATAAGACTTTGTTTAGGCATTGTTGTAATGCAGGCTTGTAGGAACAAAGCACATCAGGTGCTCAAATTGATTAGAAGAGCACTCTGTATGTGCCTTTCCATTTAGCTTTTCTACAGCTAGCCGTATAGGTCTGCTTTTCTGTGGGCGGGTTTTGTCAACACAATACCTTCACAACAATGTAAAATGCAGCTACCCAACTTCACAGGTGTGGCTCTGGCATTAAGATGAAAGCTCTGGTATGAGAGCTCACCAGTATTGCAGCAGACTTAATGGTGTCAAGTCAACTTTATTTGTCAATTCTGCCACATGTGCAGGACATACACAGAATAGAAATTGCGTTACTCTCAAACCCTAGTGATTAGAAAAATGCAAATAAAATAATTAAAAAGTAAAAATTTAAATAAATACAATACAATTTTACGTATAACAAAAAAAAGCTATGCAATATACAATGTACAATATTCAAGTAAGAAGGCATAGTGGTGCAAAATAGGCAAATAGTGCAAATGGGGATTTAGTACTATACGGTAAGAGATAGTGTAACAACAGAGTCTTATGAGGTCCAATGCTTAAGCAGTCCAATGCTCCACAAAGTGACTGGAGCAGGCCAGTGAGTGAGTCAGAGAGTGAGTGTGTGTGTGTGTGTGTGACAGAGTTCAGTGAGACCGTGGTGGAGAAGAGGGGAGAGGGGGGCAGAATCGGGAGGGAGTTAAGCTTCCTGACAGCCTGATGGATGAAGCTGTCCTTCAGTCTGCTGGTCCTGGCCTGGAGACTCCGCAGTCTCCTCCCCGACGGCAGCAGCTTGAAGAAGCTTTGCATTGGGTGTGTGGGATCAGCCGCTATGCAAAGGGCTTTTTTAGTGAGACGGGTGCTGTAAATGTCCTGGAGGGAGGGGAGAGAGACACCAATGATCCTCTCTGCAGCTCTCACTATGCGTTGGAGGGTTCTATGACAGGACGCATTGCAGGCTCCAAACCACACAGTGATGCAGCTCGACAGGATGCTCTCGATGGTGCCTCTGTAGAAAGTGTACATGATGGGGGCTGGAGCTCCTGCTCTTCTTAGTTTGCGGAGAAAGAAGAGACGCTGCTGTGATTTCTTGGCCAGTGCTGTGGTGTTGTACGTCCAGGAGAGATCCTCTGTGATGTGCACACCCAAGAACTTGGTGCTGCTCACTCTCTCCACAGACGCTCCGTCAATGGTCAGAGGAGCATGTTGGGTGTGCATTCTCCTGAAGTCCACAACAATCTCCTTCGTCTTCTCCACATTCAGAGAGAGATTGTTGTCAGCACACCACGTGGCCAGGCGTCTCACCTCACTTCTGTAGTCGGTCTCATCCCTGTTGCTAATGAGACCCACCACCGTTGTGTCGTCCGCAAACTTGATGAAGAGGTTGGAGCTGTGTGATGGAGTGCAGTCATGGGTCAGCAGAGTGAAGAGGAGGGGGCTCAGCACACATCCCTGCGGGGCCCCCGTGTTTAAAATGATGGTGCTGGATGTATTACTGCCAACCCGTACTGTTTGAGGTCTTCCGGTGAGGAAATCCAACAGCCAGTTGCACAGTGAGGTGTTGAGCCCCAGCTGGACCAGTTTTTGAATGAGCTGTTGGGGGATTATAGTGTTGAATGCTGAACTGAAGTCTATGAACAGCATTCGAACATATGAATCTTTTTTGTCCAGGTGTGTGAGTGCTGAGTGGAGTGCAGTGGAGATGGCATCATCGGTTGAGCGATTGGGCCGATACGCAAACTGGAAGGGGTCCAGGGAGGGGGGCAGGACAGTCTTGATGTGTTGCATGACTAGTCGTTCGAAGCACTTCATCAGGATGGGAGTAAGTGCAACAGGACGGTAGTCATTAAAGCAGGAGGGAGATGACTTTTTTGGAACCGGAATGATTGTGGTGGCTTTAAAACATGTGGGGACGACAGCCTGGATGAGTGATATGTTGAAGATGTCTGTGAAGACATCAGTGAGTTCCACTGCACAGTCTCTCAGTGCACGACCAGGAATGTTGTCAGGACCCGGAGCTTTACGTGCATTGATCCTGCTGAGGGATCTCCTCACGCTGTCCGGGGACAGAGTCATCACCTGGTCACCAGGAGGGGGTGGGGTCTTCTGTGCAGTGGTGCTGTTTCGGACTTCAAAGCGAGCAAAGAAAGTGTTCAGCTCGTTCAGCAGGGGGATAGTACTGTCACAAGTCTGTGGTGGGGGCTTGTAATCTGTGATGTCTGAATGCCCCGCCACAGGCTCCGTGAGTCTCTGCTGTCTTTGAAGTGATGGGATATTTTCCTGGAGTACTGTCTCTTAGCCTCTCTGATGCCACGGGAAAGGTTGGCCCTAGCTGTCCTCAGGCTTGCCTCGTCTCCATCTCTGAAGTCTACAGTTATTGGAGTATTTATGATAGAACATTTACCTGCACAGCTTGAATATGTCAAAAAAAAAATCCTCAAATAACTCAAAATATACCAAATAAAGTTCTAGTATTAACTTCCGGTTTTAAACTACTATCCCACTATTAATAAAACTTTGTCAAGGTAAGGAGGAAAAAGGACAAGCCTAATGACAATGGCTCATTTCCATCAAGCGTCCCAATAAGCCACGACAGCAGCTGAGAGGAGCCCAGCTGTGAAGATACCTGTGCTTTCGCTGTTATGTTAAGATGTCTGTTGTCTGAGCTGCAGTGCCTTATTAATCATGCAAATATTATATGTTCAATAAAACTTTTGGTTTCATTAAAACTGTGTTTCAGCTTGCTAGGCCTTTACTCCCTTCTTTAAGTTGCTTGAAGACGTTTCACCTCTCATCCGAGAAGCTTCTTCAGTTCTAAGGTCAAATGGTGGAGAGTCCCAGATATAAACCTAGTGGGAGTGACCCCCCACTGATGATCCTCTAATCGCCTGAGCCAAGGTGTGAAACTGGGTGTGGGTCCCAATCAACCAGAGTTTCGGGTGTGTTCATTGTGAAACCTGGCCCCACCTTATCATGTGAATTCCTGAGGTCAGATGGCCCAGGATGTGAGTGGGCGTTAAGGCGTCTGGGAAGGGATCTCAAAACTGGATTATAGATGGCAGAGAGTTGGTGTCGTAAACCCCCGCCTCTGTTCAAAGATGGTCGCTCACAGTGGACTTAGATGGCTTCTTTCTACAAGAAGACAGCTCCTTGGAGGACAGGACCAACTTCACACCCGATCAGATTTGCACACTGTTAGACCTCTGCCTCACCACTACATATTTCAAGTACAACGAAGGCTTTTACAGACAAAAACATGGCTGTGCCATGGGCTCCCCCGTATCACCTATTGTAGCCAACCTTTACATGGAGGAAGTGGCTACATAGGGGATGACAATGTTGTTGCGTCTGTCCTTCTTATCCTCCCTCGCTGGTGTCTGGTCTTCTTTTCTGTGCCTCTTTGCTGACTTTAAGAACGCCCATTTAGGATAGCCGCATGTTTTGAGTGCTTCCTTTACATGTGTGTGTTCCTTCTTTTTCCCTTCAGGCTTAGAGGGAACATGTTCTGCCCGGTGGTGTAGGGTCTTAATTACTCCAAGTTTGTGTTCCAGAGGGTGATGGGAGTCAAAGAGGAGGTACTGGTCCGTGTGTGTGGGCTTCCGGTAAATTTCGATGTTGAGTTTGCCGTTCTCTTCAATGTGCACGGCGCAGTCCAGGAAAGGCAAACAGTTGTCCTTTGTGTCTTCCCTGGTGAACTTGATGTTTTTATCCACAGAGTTAATGTGCGCAGTGAAGGATTCCACTTCTTGTGTCTTGATTTTGACCCAGGTGTCGTCCACATATCTGTACCA
Source organism: Astatotilapia calliptera (assembly GCF_964374335.1). Lineage (NCBI taxonomy): Eukaryota > Metazoa > Chordata > Actinopteri > Cichliformes > Cichlidae > Astatotilapia > Astatotilapia calliptera. Next base: position 2,914,859 of record NC_137423.1, read on the forward strand.
GTGGCTGGGTACTCTTCCTTTGAAAGAGACAAGAGCCTTCCTTTCCACTTCCTCCATGTAAAGGTTGGCTACAATAGGTGATACGGGGGAGCCCATGGCACAGCCATGTTTTTGTCTGTAAAAGCCTTCGTTGTACTTGAAATATGTAGTGGTGAGGCAGAGGTCTAACAGTGTGCAGATCTGATCGGGTGTGAAGTTGGTCCTGTCCTCCAAGGAGCTGTCTTCTTGTAGAAAGAAGCCATCTAAGTCCACTGTGAGCGACCATCTTTGAACAGAGGCGGGGTTTACGACACCAACTCTCTGCCATCTATATTCCAGTTTTGAGATCCCTTCCCAGACGCCTTAACGCCCACTCACATCCTGGGCCTTCTGACCTCAGGAATTCGCATGATAAGGTGGGGCCAGGTTTCACAATGAACACACCCGAAACTCTGGTTGATTGGGACCCACACCCAGTTTCACACCTTGGCTCAGGTGATTAGAGGATCATCAGGGGGTCCTTTTGTCCCTCTGTGGGGGGAAACTCCCACTAGGTTAACTGAACAAACAAACACATCCACACATGTGCAATAACACTAAGTGCAATAATCTTTTCTGGCATCGTTGTATTTTTACTCAGTTGTATATAGCATTCGTATTCTATTTTTATCTTATTGTATATTTTTATTCTATTTTATTCTACTGTATATAGTATATTATTTTATTCTATTCTGTACAGCTGTGTACTGTATTTATTCTTATTGTATTCTAATTTTTGCGTCATAACTTTTGCACTGTCCACTTCCTGCTGTGACAAAACAAATTTCCCACGTGTGGGACTAATAAAGGTTATCTTATCTTATCTTATCTTTATATCTGGGACTCTCCACCATTTGACCTTAGAACTTGAAGAAGCTTCTCGGATGAGAGGTGAAACGTCTTCAAGCAACTTAAAGAAGTCCAGACGCTTTTCTTTGCAAGCTCCTTTGACTACGATGACCTGGATGACTGAGAACCTTCACAGACATTTTACTCCCTTCTGTTTACCAGTAAAATAAGTATTTGTACCTAAAAGATAAACAAAGTCATTCGCAATAAAAATACAAGAGCTCGGAATGAGAAGAACAGAGTGAAAAAGCAACAGCAGAAAGCGTTTGTTCCTTGAATACCTCGCTGTTAGTAATGGAGCAGGTCGGCAGGCCGAGATGGTGGGTGTGTTGGCTTACTACTAAAACTCACACGGTGATGTTATGACGTTAGGGAAAGACTTTATAACCGGTATAACTTTCATTTTTTTTCTTAGGAAACAACATTTCCCACAGCCTCTTCAATAAGACGTTTGTACTCCATGTGAAACAGAGTGTTGTATACAGAGAGACCGTCGCCCGACGATCGAGAAGGTTATGCTAATAATTTGTAAAAATAAATAAATAATTTAAAAACATAAAAATGTAAAAGTTGCTCATGCTACGCTGTGACGCGAACTTTAACCCTGCGGTATTTTCTGTTTCCATGAGAATAAACAGCAGATGAGTATAAAGTTTCCGTTTGAGTCAGCATGTGAAAAGTAAAAGCAGGTACACTCACCTTCATCACTGGGAATCGATTTAATCCAAGTAACCGACACAAAACACCCGAACGCCAAGAGACATGCTAACTTATAGGGGTAAAACCTCATCTCATTCCTCACTCACAGTCCCACCGTCTTTGTGTGCCTACTTGCCGCCGATGGGACAACAGGTGGATGTGAGCGGACCAGGTAAATGCAGGTAAGTTAGAAGAAACGCTTAGTGTCTGGTCACAACTGTGATTCTAGCCTACGTCAAAGCCAAGCATCTACGCGTGTCCGCTTTCATGCTTTTCCGCATGTTGAAAACGTTGTTACACGGTCGCATGATGACAGTTCCTGACAAAACGCTGTGAAATTCTCCGAGAGCACAATCTGACGTGTTGTAGGCACGCACGGCCAACAGCGACACCTGTTGGCCGTGTCATGGCGTTCACAGCCTCGGGCGAACCGGTCTATGACAGGAACCCACAGAACAATAAAATAAATAGTAGCAATCGAAAGTCTTACTATCTCTTTATGTAATATTTCAGGTTTAGCATGAGAAATAAACCTTAGCCCAAGTTTTAGTAGGCAGCACATTTTTAGTGTCACGTGTTTCGTAGTTCGCAGTATGGTTAAGGAAACGTGTGCTTCAAGGTAGCCTGTGTAAGTCCTTCTAAGTGACGGTACGGAATGTTGCCACTGACAATCTATGCTTACGTTGAGAGTATAATAGTACGAAACGTGCCATGTTTATATAGGCTACGGTGTGAGCCTCCGCTCGTGTGGGGATGTAGCTCAGTGGTAGAGCGCATGCTTTGCATGTATGAGGCCCCGGGTTCAATCCCCGGCATCTCCAACGTTTTTTTTGTTTTTTTGTTTTTTAATAAATTCATAAATTGACTGTTGGATTCTGTGTCCGAGTCAAATTTTCTCATTTTAAAAAAGTAGCAATTAGTAATATATATCTCGTTTCATGGTTAAGCTACTAGTTTGCCAAATGCACTAGTTACTCTGTGTTTGAAAGCACTGTTAGTATGATGTTCAAAACAAAAGCAGGAAGATCTCAAAGTAAAATTAAGTTAATTATTTATTTTAAAGTATATATTTTAATCGATGTCTGAGACAAAATACAAAGTGCAGGAAGTGACTGTTTCAGTTAGATGACATATCCCCGTTTCCCATATTTTAAAGACGATTTTAGGTTGTAAAGAACAATTATATTTTTGTCATTGTGTTCTGGCTGCTCAATCCAATTCCTTTGAGACTTCTTTCCTACCATCCATTTATTCTAAGTGGGGGGGATCACCGATTAACCAAACTCATGCATGTCTTTGGACTGCTGGAGGAAGACGGAGAGAATCCATGCACCACTCGGCACAGAGAGGGCATGGAGAATGGAGCAAAACCCAGAATCTTCTTGCTCTGAGTCAGCAGTATGGACAACCACACCACTGCCCACTTTACATATCATGAGATCCACCTGTGTAAGAAATTCAGAACCAAATGATTTGTCAGAAAAAGGTTCCCGTAGTTTTCATCACCATCATCACCTTTACTGGAACAGAGAGAACACTCAGGGCAACAGAAAATGCATCCGTAGCCAAATGCATTCAAAACTGGCAATACAGCATGTGCTATTGTACTATTCCAGCTGACAGCAGTGTCATTGTTGAACCAAGTAAGGATTTTATCCTGTTATGAATTTAAGAAAGATTTACATGAAATATCAAGTTAACTTTGTTGTGAGTTTCATAAAGTCTGATGATCTCAGTTCTGACATCTACATTAGTAATCACTCTTCACACTGCCTTCTTTGTGGTCATGACCTCTCCTCCACCCACAGCTCTGTTTGGGGTTTGCCATCATCAGATCACCAGGTCAGCTCCATCAGGACCAGGCTGGCCATTGTTAGCGCCATACAGTGCAGCCTGACCTCAGGCCAATGGCATATTCCATCATAAGGTAATCAGCTGCGGACACCCTGACTTCATGTCTGTTAAAATCATGGATACTGAAACAATATATTGTCTTTTAACAACTTGAGCTTCAAAATAACCACATGGCCTTCAGAACATCAGTCCCACTGCAACACAGATGTGCTCAGAGCGATCCCATGTGTGCAGCGCTTCAGAAAGGCTCATTCAGACAAGTTAACAGAGACACCATGCACACCAAAAAGGGCCATTTCTGTCACTACGGGTAACAGCAAGATGAACCACACACAGCCCCATTCACATATTTACCAAGATCCCCCCACCCATCATCCATCACCCATTACCCCAGAGTGACCTTTGACACCTCCCAGCAGCTGCATTTATCGGGAAATAGGCTGTTGTCATGGTGACTGAGGAGCAGTTTTATTTTCATTTACCCCTTAAACAGTGAACAAAAACACACAAGGAATAAAAAGTTTAAAATCTGACTTTCTTTGTAAATTATCCACATGTTTATCCCTGTATGAAAATATATATGGTAATGTTTCTGACTGCAAAAGTGTTTTAAGCTGGAGTACCATATGCTGTAACTAACCAGGACTAGAACAGTTGTTGTACTGTAATCTTAGCTTTTTAGACGTGGATATCACAGACAGTTCACTCTCATATACTGTAGCAGCTAAAGGAGACCATATTTTACAAAATCAGCTTCATGATGTACTCAGTAACCCTTGAAACAAGCAACTGAAGCCATGAGCCCACCAGGAAAGTAACTGCGATCATAGAATAAAGGAGCTTAGCGTTGTTTTCCCCTGTAGGTCTATACAAGCAAAATTCTTTTGGCTGCCACAGTAGCTAACCCCCTGCTGGTAATTAAAAAGAACGCAGGTTCAAGGCAACTTTTCAAAGCCAGAAGCTGTCCACAATTAAAAACAGAGACAGGATCCATTAGGAATGTGAGTTATTGTCCTCTCCTGACGGTGTTGACTTCAGTTTAAATATCTTCTTGTTCTGCTGTGTTACTATCCTATAAACAACTGCATTCCTCAGCATGTCTTACATGCATTTGCATGTAAGAAAAGCATGTCTTACATGCAACTGCATTCTTATTTGCAGTTTACACAAAATTTGCATCACACCAATCGTATCGTATTGCAATAAAAGAAGCAGCGAAGGACATTTTGTTCAACAAAGAAAGGGAAAAATTATTAGTAAAACATTTTACTATCTTTCTCATAATGAGAGGTAAAGGTCTTTGACAGAGGATTCACTGTTGGGGTGGAACGTTCAGTCACAAAACTGGTTGACTGGCCAGTGTTTGAACAGGAATACTGTCTGAGTTGAGATTGCTCAATGTGCTCATTGATGGCTGCGATCCTTGAGCATTAGTGAGGTGTGTGAGGATGCGAGCAGAAGTTGAACCCATGGAAGTGCAGAAGAGTGATGAGTTAGATGAGGGAGTGACTTGGTTCTCTTGGTTCATGAGTCATGTTCTACTTGTACACCAGGAGGACGATTCACTCAGTCTTTGCTGTAATTTTTATAATTAAATACCCAGAAAAATGACACACACACACAAACACACACATATAACCCAGGACCCATGAAGACCAACAGGTTCTGGTGAAGACAGAGATGGAAATTGTTGTTAAGTTGTTACAGTAATTCATCAGCAGCTGTCTTTTTAAATTACTTAATGTTTCCCACTGAAAACACTGCTTGACTTTGCTGTGACGTGAGCACAGAAAGCAACAGAAAGCATAAAGCAAGTATAACAGTTTACATGAGACGGTTCAAAAGGAGCCTGAAATGAGCATTTGACTAATGCTAGTTAGGCCTGAACATTTGGCCCCTACAGCGAGGGCATCTGTAGACTCGTTTAGTGGTTTTGACCAGGGATAGGCCACTAATGATGTTCATGAACATCATGAATGACATGCACCATCACTGCTGGCTATGCATCCTGTGTGTCAGCACACCCGTGACAAATGTACTTCAGTCTAAGAAATTGAAGTCAAAGAGCAGAGAACGGTCAGTCCTGAGCATCAGTCCGTCACTGGATCTGCCTGTTCTGCTACAGACACACATAACAGGAATCAGGTTTCCTGAAAACACACTGCATTCGTCCTACACGTGTTTCTAGTTGCAGCTTTTTTCTCTCAGCAGAGAAAGACCAGATTAGATTGAGCTTCATGATCCCAGCAGGATGGTGCAGGGTTCACATGAAGGGGACTCACCAATGGAAGAAATAACATTAGCATTGACAAGAATATGGAGAACATGGCTTAGTGCAGTTCATGCTTTTTTCATTGACATGAACAGTAGGATATCAGTTGCATTTAAAGAAAGAGGCCAACATGAGACCACCCCTCCCACCAGTTCAGTGGATTAAACACAAAGAAGAAACACAAGGAAAAAGCTGCAGCAGAACGAGAGGGAGCCACAAATCTGTCTTGGTTTTGTTTTAATCCTCATGTTAAGAGGATTGTGTGTAAAAATGTCATCATGAGAGAAGATACACATAAACATGCAGATGTTGCACACATGCAAAGGCACACACACGTGTCTAAACCCATCTTTACTGTGCATCACTAATCCTGCACGAGTCAAATGTTGCATTCTGCACTCACAGAGTATTGTGCCACAACTAATTGTTTTCAAATCAGATTTTCTTTGTTCATAAATTGTGTACTGAGGGCAAATAACTGACTGATAGGAGGAAAAACAAGTTGGGAAAAACCAAGGCACAATCTCGGGATAGAGGAAGGAAGATATTTCTGCAAAGATGAAACTCTTCATTTGTCATGCTGCTGTGGCAGTGGGTGGGGTAGGGGGTGGGGGTTAGGAGTCAGGCTTTGAGGAAACGAGCAGGAGAGTAGAAAGGACCCATCTGTTCCCATTGTGGCAAATGAAGAGAGAGCAGGGAGAAGCAGAAGGCAGAGCAGCAGGAAGGTAAGTGTTAAAAGCACTTTTCTCATCTTTAACTTGCTGTGATTCAGCTTTCAGACTAAATTTGGAGTTAGTGTAACTTAATGTAATGAATGAATGTGCCGTGGTCAGTGGTGTGAGATGTTAGGTTTCATTGTCAGATGGTGACAATATTACATGTGCAGGGACTAATACACAGCCTGAATTACTGTACAGCTGTGCCAATACCGCTGCTCGAATTCCTCCAAACTCTGCTTTTCATTTAAAGCCTGACTTAACTAGTCAAACGCTGTGAAATGCAAAAATAAGTCAGCTTTGGGGTTAAGACAAAAATGTATGCACTTACATTTTAGAGCATGAACTTTACCTGATCAGCTGCTTTGATGCAACGTGATTTGCCACCAAAGCAGTTCCTCTAATGTTCATTCCAGCTTGTTTAATTCAGAATGTTCTTTCTGACAGTCGGCTCCTTCGACCTTCGCCCTCTACTCTTGTGGCTGCTTTAATCTCATTACTTTAAAGCTGCCTTGTCCTCCATTCATCCTCCCTCCTCCTTCTCTGCCCCAGTGCTCTAACTGAAATGGTACACCCTCTAACTTAATTAATGGAGGCATCTTGTGATTGACATGGGCACACACATATCTAGCAGTGTCCTATGGGGCAGGGCACAATGCCCTCCTCTCTGTATTTTATGGAAATTCTCGTCCATCTCGTGATTGAATCTGGTAGGTTTCTCCACCCTGTGGGAATATACAACGTTTCCCATCAGCTTCTTTGACTCACTGCTTTAACGCGTCCGTGCTATTGTGACATGGAGTGTCACAGTGTGCTTCCTGTTCTTTTGTGACAGTTTTTGCACTTTACTTTCTAGCAGTAGCAAAAGTAGCCACAGGACGTGCATCACCACACAGGGAAGGTTGGGAAGGGCCTGGTTGCATGAAGAGATTTGATTGGGTAATCTAGTGTCACCGATAAAAATGAATGGATGGGCTGCTGTCAGTGCTTGTAGGGCCAGTGCACAGCAGACCTTCAATCCAGTCTGTGGCCTGTGTAACTATATCGACCAAAAAATGATATTGACACATCAGCACACCGGGCATGCCAGATTACCAGTAACTCTTTAGTGGATCTGTTAGGCTGGAGTGCAAATTGCACAGCATCCAGAGACGTGCCATGAATAACCTTCATGATGATTGAGCGCCATGGGCAGCAGTCATGCAGGCAGGTAGCAGCTGTCCTCTTTGGGACTATGATGATGGTGGTGGATGTGAAGCACACTGGGACAGGCATTATTCTCTTATATTTTATTACATTGCAGGTGCAAATGTAATGTACTCATCTTTGTATCCTTCTGAGACCCAGAAAAAGGTTTTAGTTGGTCTCATTAATGCAGCCTTGTTGCATCACCAGCCAGAGGACATTCTTTCTTTCTCACCCGAGACATAAAGATGACTCGTGACTTTGACTGACTGCCAGATGCTGAGTTATACACCGGGTCCTGGCTATAACTAGGACCCAAGATAATCCGAGTCATGTCACATATACAGATATGCTGAATGATGCTTTCAATTTTAAGAGACGAGCACCTCCCTCTGGTTTGTAGTTGATCTGTTTTCTCATTAAAAAGTCTTTCTACCCAATTTCAAAAGAGTTGAACTCTAATGAAAAAACCTCCAAGGCCTAGCTTACACATTGCTTCTTATACATAATGGAAGATGAGTGCAGAACATACCAGTGTGTCCTCTGACCTTTCACCATCCCGGGACAGCTATTCGTCTGACTCCCTGCCTACAAACTGAGTGAAATCCTTTAAAATCTCATTCACAAATCAGAGTTAGTAATTCCTCTGTCCACTACAAAGGACACTGAATAAAAGTTCTCTTTCAAAAGTGTTAACATTACTGCACATTTCTGAAATTCTACTAAATTGAAGATAACAATCTAATATTTGTCATGAACCGAGGTTCCGCGCACAAGCTGGACCCAGAAGCAGAACCAAAAGGGTCGAGGCGGCGGGTGCTGATCGTGATCCAAATCTCAGACGGGCAGGCGGACAGGCAGGTGGCTCACAACACGCCGAGTTGTGATCTGAGTACACAGGGCAGAGTAGTGTTAGTTCAGACGGATAAGTTTTCATAAGGGCTTTCCCGCAGGTGTGCGTTACCGTTGAGCGACGGCTACGGACTGGCGTGGAGCAGCAGGTAGGGCAGGATTAAATAGTCCACCTGGTGATCGCCTGGGATGGGATGCAGGTGTGGGGTTAGCAGCCACGCCCACGGGCATGGGCATCCCATCAGCACCCCGGACGCCGGGCCGTGGACCATGACAATATTGAAGAAACAATTTGAGGGTTCATTAAAATATTCAATTAAATTCAATTTTATTTACATAGCGCCAAATCACAACAATAGTCACCTCAAGGTGCTTTATATTGTAGGTAGACCCCTATCCAGTTGTTCAGTGATGACGCGACGAATCCTACTTCCGGGTCTAAAGTAGTCTGCGTTTAATATGGCTTTTGTGTTGTTAATGTTTAATGTTATGTATTTTCTTCTATTTGATCTCAAGAAGCTCCTAAAACAGTCAGCGATCACTGTTGACCTCCCTCGGCTTTTATTACCACTAATCATTTATTTAAGCTCAGTTTTTAAAACCTTAGGATGTAACTACAGCCCAGCCCATGCAGCAGTATATGAATGACTAACCTCGTATTGTGGATGGATTATCTCAGTTGTTCTCCTGGCTGAAGTTTGGTCCTTTTACAGCATCCTGCCATGCGATTATATTTGTTCCTGACCACCGAGAACACTCACGTTAACTTTTATCGAGTGGAAATAAAGTTAGCTTGTTTATATTATGCTAACATAGCTGTGTCGCTAGCGGTCACATAGCACATCATTATATACCAGCTAGCCCAACTTCAGTAACCCTACAAACGTCACTGCTGTTTAGTTTTCTGTCTTCATTTATGCTGGAAGTGATAACAGAGCTGTACGTTTGAATTTGTTTCCAAAACCCCGCAGTCAGGACATGCTGTATTGTATTTAGATAGAAGCTAGCGAGCTAACTCCCTGCTAACTTCTAACTCCGTTAAATGTCATAAATTCCGTTTTCATGGATGCCTGGATGTTAAACTCAATTGTTACACCTGGTAGAGCAGAACGCTGATCATTTTATTAAAGATGAAAGACTTTAGACAGTTTTTCAACTCTCAGTAATGCTGAGTGATCGTTTGATATATGGACCTGCAGCGGAGTTTAGACCCAGACACGGCTAGTGACGTCAGACTGAACAACCGGATATCATATCACTTAATCTGAAATGTGGGACCTCCAGTGCCTTTTCATTTGGAAAAGAACTCTGTTATTACTCTACTAGCCCAATCCCCCAAAATGTGGCATCAATAAAAGCCCAGCGTGTCCCCTCGACACCACAGTAGGACTCAGATTGCATAGATTCTGGTTGATGTAGAGGTTCATGTCCTTCACAGAGGACACAAATGAATTGCGGCCTTTTAAGAGAATATAGTGTTTTTTCTATTTTAATAACTGCAAAGAATGCAAACTTCTGTGACTGCTGTGAGGCGACAGAACTAACCACTGCACCCGACCTTGTGTCCGTGTCAAGCCACCCTCTGTACCACTGTGCAAAATGTTAAAATATTTTTGTTTACTTTGGATAACTTAAGGAAAACTCTTTAAATGTCGGGCTTTAGGGTTTTTTGCTGCCCTGTCTGTATCGTTGTCTTTAATGTTTTAAAATGCCTTTGCTTCATTTCCAGGGGATTTCCACACACTGAAAATACTGCTTTCCACTGAATATTCAGTTCCAAAAACATGTAATCAAGATGAAGATGTATATGACTTTCCTCTGCTTGAGCTGTGGATGGATGCAAACAACTTGTGCTGCTAGTGTGACTCTGTCACCATCCTCTGCACCAGTGACACCCACTCAAGATGAGAGCTCCAAACTTGTGGTAATAGAAACCATACAACTATTGATGGGAAATTAATAATATCTTTACCAACTCTCTCATATATTACATTGGTAGTGAGCTTTATATATAATATAGATACAGGACTGCAGGATAGAAATGGAAGAAGAACACCCTGTTAAAGAGATCATTTACCCCCTTTGTTAGGATTGGCTGATGAAGTATGGTTACCTCCCACCCTCAGACCCTTCCACCGGTCAGCTGCAGGCTTGGACAGGTGTCACCAGTGCTGTGAGGGCCATGCAAAGGTTTGCAGGCCTAAAAGACAGCGGAGTTGTAGGTGAGGAATACAGATGGTGTCTTAAAAAGATGTTTATGCTGCTTCTCAAATCTAGTGTTCTCTGTGTGATTGGATAGAGTCTGTTCTCTGGTGTCCAGATGAGGAGACAATGGCGGTGATGAACACGCCACGCTGCTCACTACCGGACCAGGAGGAATCATCCAACCAAGAGAAAATAAATATGAGGAGGCGGAGAAGATGGGCTGTCTCCATGTGGACGCGCAGGAACATCAACTGGAGGTGGGATAAAACTTGCGAGGAGACTGTGATCAGTTCGATGTAGTAGTTCACAATGGCTTCCTATTGTCAGTAAGCTGTGCTTGGTGAAGTATCTGCCACTTGGTGAGGTCTTTGCGTCTATCTTACCTCGTCAGGTTGCAATCATATCCCTCCTCTTCTCATCTGTCTCGGGAAACAATTCGCTCACTTATCTTCTACGCTTTAAGAGTGTGGGCCGAGCCAACGCCACTGGAGTTCCATGAGGTTTGTCAGATGCCACTTTTGACTAGAACTAGCCAAAGTCACACAGTCGATGAGTTTCATTCATTCTGTTTCCAGGTGGGCAGTCCGGATGCAGCTGACCTGCGGGTAGACTTCTTCCATGGTTACCATGGTGATGACTACCCCTTTGATGGGGCAGGTGGAGCAGTAGGCCACGCTTTCTTCCCCTCAGACCCAGCCCGGGCAGGAGTAGTTCATTTGGATGCGGAGGAAGAGTGGGCATTCAGACAGCCAGGTAGAACAACACTTCAAAAACATAAAAGTCTAACCTTTTATGAGTCTTTTAATAATAATAATAATAATAATAATAATAATGGATACTTTATTGATCCCCATGGGGAAATTACTTGTTTTTCTCTGCATTTGACCCATTCACTCAGTGAAGCAGTCTTTTGTCTTGTGTCTTCACATGGTGTAGATTAATGCAGCTTGGTGACCAAGCTTGACAGTGCTAGGCGGTAACTCAGTTATGGTCCTTTCTTGCTCCAAAGTTGCCAAATGGCAGTGGACAAAACAATAACACTGAGTCCAAAACCAGTGAGCTTTGGACCACAATGCTACCTCCATACACTCTATGGCCATACTATCCGGTTGTTCAGTGATGACGCGACGAATCCTACTTCCGGGTCTAAAGTAGTCTGCGTTTAATATGGCTTTTGTGTTGTTAACATGTTTAATGCTTTGTATTTTCTTCTATTTAATCTCAAAAAGCTCCTAAAACAGTCAGTGATCACTGTTGACCTCCCTCGGCTTTTATTACCGCTAATCATTTATTTAAGCTCAGTTTTTAAAACCTTAGGATGTAACTACAGCCCAGCCCATGCAGCAGTATATGAATGACTAACCTCGTATTGTGGATGGATTATCTCAGTTGTTCTCCTGGCTGAAGTTTGGTCCTTTTACAGCATCCTGCCATGCGATTACATTTGTTCCTGACCACCGAGAACACTCACGCTAACTTTTATTGAGTGGAAAAAAAGTTAGCTTGTTTATATTATGCTAACATAGCTGTGTCGCTAGCGGTCACGTAGCACATCATTAAATACCAGCTAGCCCAACTTCAGTAACCCTACAAACGTCACTGCTGTTTAGTTTTCTGTCTTCATTTATGTTGGAAGTGATAGCAGAGCTGTACGTTTTAATTTGTTTCCAAAACCCCGCAGTCAGGACATGTTATATTGTATTTAGATAGAAGCTAGCGAGCTAACTCCGTGCTAACTTCTAACTCCGTTAAATGTCATAAATTCCGTTTTCATGGATGCCTGGATGTTAAACTCAATTGTTACACCTGGTAGAGCAGAATGCTGATCATTTTATTGAAGATGAAAGACTTTAGACAGTTTTTCAACTCTCAGTAATGCCACAGTGATCGTTTGATATATGGACCTGCATCGGAGTTTAGGTCCAGACTCGGCTAGTGACGTCAGACTGAACAACCGGATACCAGTAAACCATGACTTGTTTCTCTTCTTCTTCTAATCAGGTCATCATTTTGTTTTCTGTTCCTCCTCTTCTGTTTCCTTCCCAGTCTCTGAGGGTACCGACCTGTTCACAGTGCTGGTTCATGAGTTTGGCCACGCACTGGGCCTTCCTCATTCCTCATCCCGTCACTCAGTCATGAGGCCATACTACCTGGGTCCTGTCGGAGACCCTCTCCACTACCGCCTGGGACCCCAAGACCTGGAGCACATCACTCAGCTCTATGGTGAAGCTTCTCACACCATGATTTAATCATTAATATTGATTATAGTTGATGTGTGAGGATGTGTAAACTAGACTGAATGTAAAATTTCAGTATTAGCACACATAGGATAATATAAAGTTTGATGTAAAAGGATAAACACTGAAGTGCAGTTTAAAGGATGGATGAGGACAGCTGTGAAATAGCTCCCTGGTCTGACCTCTGGTGTGTTTATTGAGGAAGGACAGAATTAGTTTCTTCACAGCTTTAGCCTCCACATTCAGCGAAGACTCTCATGAAAGCCTCATACTGTAAAATATAAAAACGAGGAAATGTCTGACTGCGCTGTTGCTCAGAAACCATTCTTAACTTTTTTCAGTTCATTTTGCTTTTGCATAATGTCATGAATGCTTGACAGGCAAACCGCTGTGTCTGTGGATATTCAAGCTTCTGCCCACATGTTCCAAAAAATACATCCTTCCACTCAGTGTCGTTCCAGGTTCATTAACTATATTTGCATCTCGGGTTTAACAATTTGTCATTGTGAAAATTTACTAACCACAATCCATTTTTTAATGTTTGGTACTTAAACTAATGAACATGTAAAATATATTATTCATTGGCACAACATTTTATACTAAGGTCTGTGGCTCCTAGAAGTTAAACTTGAATATCTTTGCCACAGATATGATATGAAATTGTTTCTGTGGTTTTAAGTGAAATGCAAAACTATCGTCTGACAAGTAGTTTATAAATGAATAATTTCACAATATGAAGCACGCTGGAGAGGAAACAAGCCTTTCTGTAAAATACTTGGTTACCAAATACTGTGGCAATAGTTTGGGACATTGAACTGTGTTGTACTAACCTTCTAAAATGAAGCTAAATGAGTAATCATCACAGTAGGCTGGGCTTAACCAAGCATGTGTGACACACTGGAAGTGACAGTAGCTCTGGCTGTGTCCCACCAACCTGCAGTTGTCAAGGGCGAGAATGCGGTGGACTCAAGAGCAGACTCAATTTGCTTAGAACTGTGTATAATTTATTGAAAAGAACAAAACGTGAACGGAACTGGGTTTAACAGAAACCATACGCAGAAACTAAAGGAAATCCGTGGGCGGAGAAACCGGCGTAGAGCACGGGGAAACTTCTAACGGGAACTTCTGTAAACACAGGAGAGAGATGTTACTGAATGGGAAAAAACGAGTAAGGGACAGAGGTACGGAGTGCCAGTGGATAGTCTTGGGCTTACTTGGAGACCCTAGTTATTAGGCGGGGAAAAGGCTGCCATGGGTGTATTCCAGAGAGGGTCAAGAGTGGAGAGTCCGGTCCAGATTCCGAGGAGGTGGAGAATACAGACTGAAGGGCAGGCTGAGGAGAAGTGGAGTATATAATCCTCGGGTTCCGAGCAGACGGGAGAACAGGATGGAGACCAAAACAGCACTACTGGTGAGTGCGATGGGTGGAGAATCACAGATGGTAGCAGGACGAACTGGCGAGGAGTGGCAGGCCGTGCTGGCTTAAAAACCCTCTAGGTGGAGCCCCGGAGATTGACAACAGGTGATGAGCTGGCCAACTCCACTCCCAGGGACAAATGACAGGAACCTGGACCACGCCCAACCAGACACTCCCACAGCATATGACAGTACCTCCCCCTCAAGGGCCGCCACCCGGCGACCCCCCAGACCGGGCCCTGCGAGGGGAGGAACGAAACGCAGCAATCAGGGACGGGTCCAGAATGAGCGACCGGGGAACCCAAGAACGCTCCTCAGGCCCATACCCCTCCCAGTCCACCAGGTACTGGACACCACGACCACGGCGGCGCACGTCAACGATCCGCCGGACCGAATAGGCCGGATGACCGTCCACGAGCCGGGCGGGAGGCGGGGGAACAGACGGCGGACACAGAGGACTGCTACGGACCGGCTTGACCTGAGAGACGTGAAACGTCGGGTGGACGCGCCAGGAGGCCGGGAGCCTGAGACGGACCGCCGAGGGGCCGACGACAGCAGTGATCACATAGGGGCCAACATAGCGGGGAGTCAACTTCCGAGAAAGCGACCGCAAGTGAATGTCCTTAGCACAAAGCCACACCCGTTGTCCAGGCCGATACGCCGGAGCGACAGAGCGGCGACGATCCGCATAATCCCGTTGCCGGTCGACAGTTGCAAGGAGAGCCCGTCGGACCCTCCGCCACACCCGCCGGCAGCGTCGAAGGTGATGCTGGACCGAAGGAAGAGCCAAATTCGTCTCATCCTCTGGGAACAACGGTGGCTGATACCCCAGCGAGGCCTCAAAGGGCGACAAACCCGTTGCCGAAGACGTGAGAGAATTATGGGCATACTCCACCCAAGGCAACTGAGACGACCAGGCAGCCGGGTGCAGTGACGAGACGCAGCGAAGAGCGGATTCCAACTCCTGGTTCAAACGCTCAGTCTGGCCATTGGTCTGCGGATGGAAACCAGAACTCAAGTTGGCCTTGGCACCCAGGGCCGTACAGAAGGCCCTCCACACTCGGGAGACAAACTGAGGCCCCCTGTCAGACACAATCTCCGAGGGTATGCCATGGTCTGTAAGGATCTGGGTGGTCTCTGCAGCCGTCGGCAGCTTGTCCAGGGCCACGAAGTGAGCCGCCTTGGAAAACCGATCAACTATGGACAGAACCACCGTCTTCCCCGAAGAGGCTGGGAGGCCGGTAACAAAATCCAAGGCGATATGAGACCAAGGCCTATGCGGGGTACTCAGCGGTCGGAGTAAGCCAGACGGGGGCCGATTAGAGGTCTTGTTACGGGCACAAACGGAACAGGCAGCCACATAAGCCTTCACATCCTTGTCCATAGAACGCCACCAGAAATACCTCTTCAACAGAGCCGTGGTCCTACTCACTCCCGGATGGCAAGTAAACTGGGCTGTATGGATCCAATGGATAACAGCCGACCGGGCGGCAGAGGGCACAAAACGCCGACCGGGCGGGCCAGTTCCCGGATCAACGTCGTCCCGTAGTCCTTGGCGTATAGCCTCCTCCACATCCCAGGTGAGGGAGCCAATCCTGCAGGTGGAAGGGAGAATGAGCTCCGGGTCCCGGGAGTCCGAGTCCGAGGAGTACTGGCGAGACAGAGCATCGGGTTTAAGATTCCTGGAACCCGGGCGATAGGAAATATCAAAGTTAAATCGGGCAAAGAAAAGGGACCACCGAGCCTGGCGGGAGTTCAGTCTCTTAGCCGTTCTGAGATAAGTCAGATTCTTGTGATGTGTCCAGATGATAAATGGATGTTCCGTCCCCTCCAGCCAGTGGCGCCACTCCTCCAAAGCCAACTTAATGGCCAGTTCGTTCTGTCAAGGGCGAGAATGCGGTGGACTCAAGAGCAGACTCAATTTGCTTAGAACTGTGTATAATTTATTGAAAAGAACAAAACTTGAACGGAACTGGGTTTAACAGAAACCATACGCAGAAACTAAAGGAAATCCGTGGGCGGAGAAACCGGCGTAGAGCACGGGGAAACTTCTAACGGGAACTTCTGTAAACACAGGAGAGAGATGTTACTGAATGGGAAAAAACGAGTAAGGGACAGAGGTACGGAGTGCCAGTGGATAGTCTTGGGCTTACTTGGAGACCCTAGTTATTAGGCGGGGAAAAGGCTGCCATGGGTGTATTCCAGAGAGGGTCAAGAGTGGAGAGTCCGGTCCAGATTCCGAGGAGGTGGAGAATACAGACTGAAGGGCAGGCTGAGGAGAAGTGGAGTATATAATCCTCGGGTTCCGAGCAGACGGGAGAACAGGATGGAGACCAAAACAGCACTACTGGTGAGTGCGATGGGTGGAGAATCACAGATGGTAGCAGGACGAACTGGCGAGGAGTGGCAGGCCGTGCTGGCTTAAAAACCCTCTAGGTGGAGCCCCGGAGATTGACAACAGGTGATGAGCTGGCCAACTCCACTCCCAGGGACAAATGACAGGAACCTGGACCACGCCCAACCAGACACTCCCACAGCATATGACAGCAGTGGTTCTTAGACTGTCAGGTGGGCCCCTTTAGTGGTGCATGGAGCCAACCGCAGAAGGAGCATTGAAGAACCAGTCAGTATAACCCAAAATGGATCACCGTGAACTCAGCAGGGAAGTGTTTGCAGAGGTCAGGAATGACGTTTTCCTATGGACCCATATAGTGCTGCAAGACTTTTTATATCTATCACTGCCCTTTAGATAGAAGCAGATTTGAGGCATTTCTGCATTGGCTAAATTTTTCCATTGAGAATCTACGTTTATATTCCAGTTAAATGGGGTTTAAGTCTGGAGACTGTGCTGGCCATCACCATCTTGTGATGTCTTCGGTAGTCAAAACATGACATCACTGTTTTGTACATTTTAGCACAATTTAATCCCCACATTTGTGAAAGAAAAGAAAAACACTTTTTTGAAAAGTCTGTAACAAAACTGTCAAATCTGATAAAGGTTATTTAAATGCTGCAAAAGAAGAATGGATTGGAATAATAAAAATACGTATCCTAGCCTTAATTACTGGTTTATTAATAATGAATGATGCTCATAGTGAGTAAAAAGAGATTCACTTTTAATGTGTTTGTATAATATAATACAGATACATGAAAAACACTCCCAAAACAGAATAAATTGTTACAAATAAAAATCTTTACTGCAGACACTAATTTTACTAATTTAATAATAATAATTTTGTGTTGTAAGATTTATGGGTTTGTCTTATCCTGAAATCTTACTGATGGCTCTCTTCCTGCAGCTCGAAGTTTCTCTTCACAGCTTCTCTTCTCCACAGGGGCGGAGGGGGAATTTAGGTTTTTTTTTAAAGCTTTTCCATTTAAATTGTTGTGATTTTTGATTTAGGCCAAATGAACAAGCTGCTGTCTACGGAGGCTCCTCGTATCACCACAGAGTTGCACCACAGAGGCCATCATCATCGTCGTCGTCAGCATCATCATAGGCATGGGTATGACTTACTGAGAGATTTTTCTGTTAATAACAATCATATTAATGTTATCATTATTAATAATAATACATTTAAGAATAAATAAAATCATAAGACTATAAAAAAAAAAAAAAAGCAGAGGATTCATGTGACAGGATGAGTAATTAAACCCATTTAAAGGAGTGTGTTTTGAGACGGGATGTGAAGATGGAGAGAGTCAGAGTTCTGAATGTCTGGCGAGATGGAATTCCAGAGGCGAGGAGCAGAGCAGCAGAAGGTCTAGATCCCATAAAAGCCAAACGGGGGAAGGGACGTTCACACGGACAGAAGGAGACAAAAACTCTTTGTCATAAATATGCTAGATGGCTACAAGAATTCTTACTGTGTGCCTCTTTTCTTCCATATTTTTGCAAAATCATCTAATATCAGTATTAAGATTTTAAATTTAATTTCAGCCACCAAAGATATTTACATAAACAAGCTAGATAAACAATAGATAGATTTTGTAAACAGGAAAATGTTTACAGTGCTAAGTTAACAGCTAATGCTAGCAAGTTCCGCCTGAAACAGCTACAACAGACAGACATTCGTTACCATCTGAGGACAGCGGCGAGTCTAGGATCAGAGCTTTGGGGGTGCTGAGCACCCAGAGAGCTGCCCAGCCAGGCAAGATAAATCATAAGATTCTGAAATTCATCAAGTCACTCTGTGCCTGGGTCCTCGTCTCAAAACATGACGTCACTGTTTTGTACATTTTAGCACAATTTAATCCCACATTTGTGAAAGAAAAGCAAAACACTTTTTTGCAAAGTCTGTAACAAAACCGTCAAATCTGATAAAGGTTATTTAAATGCTGCAAAAGAAGAATGGATTGGAATAATAAAAATACGTATCCTAGCCTTAATTACTGGTTTATTAATAATGAATGATGCTCATAGTGAGTAAAAAGTGAACTGAGTGCATTTTTTGGACAGAGATTCACTTTTAATGCGTTTGTATAATATAATACAGATACATGAAAAACACTCCCAAAACAGAATAAATTGTTACAAATAAAAATCTTTACTGCAGACACTAATTTTACTAATTTAATAATAATAATTTTGTGTTGTAAGATTTATGAGTTTCATGCTTTCATAGTGGTCCTTAGGAGAGCTTGACATTTTTATCAGGTGGTCCACACTGTAAAAAGTGTGAGAAACACTGATAAGTGTGTGTGTGCTTTTGGAAAACATTTAAAGCTGCTGTACAGAATCTTTGAAACAAGCTTAAAACATTTGTAGAAACAGAGCATCTGCTTCTCTTTACAGCTCCTCACTCCACCAGAGCTGTTTGGCACTTTCTGATAGTGAGCAAATGTGATGCACGTACATGCGGCAGTCATACAGACAACTGGACGGTCCAAAGGTTGGCCTCCCTATTACTGGCTGAGGTTTTAGTAGAGTTGTGGCTGAACCATATAAAAATATATCATTAATTTTAATCTCCCCGATCAATGATAATGTTATGTTGGAATGTTGTTAAAGAGGCTCAGAAATGTTTCAAACCAGTTTGTTTAGCAGATTCTGTACAGCAGCTTTAATATCGGGAGAACACAACTTCCAGATTGTGAGTAAAATCAGGTTTTTTCTCTTTGTCAGTTTAACAGTTGCTGTTGTGCCTGTCACTGCTCCCTGTCTGTTTGCTTACCTGGTTCTTCCTGACCTTGTTCTTTCTCCTCACGTTCCCTCTTTCCTCTCTCCCTCTTTGGACTGACAATCATACACAAATATATTGTATTCAATTAGATGATAAATTACATTAATATGAAAAAAATACTATTAAGATCACTAACAAAAAGTCCTCTCTCAGTGTACTTTCAACCAAAAGGAAAATAACCAAACCACACAAACATCTAATAAAAGATAAATATTGAAACACTGATCCAACATTATTCTTGATTGACGGATCATTTGATTTTACACTTTTACCTGAATGTGGCTCCTTTTAAAAAAAATAATAAAAAAACTTCCTTATATCCATTATGAACCTGGCTGTCTGTCTGTACAAAAAATGGTAAATGGCCTGTATTTGTATAGCACTTTACTGGATGTGTAAAGCGCTATACTAAAGCGCTTTACACATCCAGTCATTCACCCAGTCACACACACATTCACACACTGGTGATGGCAGCTACATTGTAGCCACAGCCACCCTGGGGCGCACTGACATGTCAGTTGATTCATGGGGCGATTTTAGCCCATTTTTGGGCTAAATTCGCCCCTGTCTCAGGACAAAGAGTATGGCTGTGCTGTCTACTACTGTTAACCAAATGAAACCCCGACATTCCTTTAACAAGTATCCCTGTGTGCTTCTGCCCTTCAGCCCCTCCATAGATCACTGTAACACCAGTTTTGATGCTGTGGCAAAGATTCGAGGAGAAACTTTCTTCTTCAAAGGTCTGAAAACAGATTTTTATAAATGTAGTTTATGTAGTTTAACTATGGAAGATGTATCTATAGTAACAGGATACCACAATTCATTATTTTCATTGGGTCATCGCTTCAGGTCCGATGATGTGGAGGGTCAATGGCGGAGGCTTGGTGTCGGGGCGCGGTTCTTCAGTGAGGAGGTTGTGGAGGGGTCTACCCCCTGACCTGCTTCATCTTCAAGCTGTGCTGGAGAGGCGCTCGGATCATGCGATCATCTTTATCAGTGGTGCAGTACAGTAACCTACTTGTGAGAGGGGTAAAACGGTGTAAAGGCCACAACAGTCAGTGCAGATTACGCACCATAACTGGCTATTAAAATCGTTACTGAAACTGTTTAAAAAATCTAAGAAGATTCCTTATTTCTTTATTTCTGTAACAATTGATTGACGTGAGTTTTTTTTAGCTCATATCTCTTCTAGCCTTTACATTTTGCACACTGAAGTACACTGAATGTGTTCTTCAAAATTGTCTTTTTCATAGAATTTGCCTATAGCCATTCCTGAATTACTTTTCAAGCAAGCAGTGATACGTTTGAGAGATAGTGATGTCTTCAGAAAGCAGAACTTGTTGAGATTTATGAGATTATTACTTACTTCCTGCTACTTTCAGAAGACCTACATGCACCTGTCCTATAGCTTCTTTGAACATCTCCTACAGTTTGGCTGTAGATTACATTCTCTATAACCAAAATACTTTTAGCATAGTTAAGGACTAAATTCTCCAGCATCAAAACTGATGTGTCCAATTATTAAACTTTATCTGGCCTTGGATGTGGCTTCAGGTTTTTAAACCTTTCCTTCTTATTTCTTTGGCAACAGACATCCACTGCCTAGAACATGCATGCAATGATAAAGTGAGAGTGTAAATACAAAATAATACATCAAAGCAGTCACAGTGGACAAGCTTAAACCTTTTTGAAACAATCGATGGTGTTTCACTGCGAATCATCGAACTGGCTTACTAACCTTTTCATGTGACGTCTCGCTGCAGGTCACCAGTTCTGGCTCTTCAAGGACCTGTCTCTGCAAGAAGGTTACCCTCAGCCCCTGTCTGCTCTCAGGACGGGCGTCAGCTTAGATTTAGCAGACACTGATAACGACGATGATGACGAGCAGGCAGCAGGAGCATTAGAGAGATGGGGCCTGGTCTGGGACCCGGAGGAGGGGGCTGTGTGGGGAAAAATTGGAGATGCCAAACAAGAGAATCAAGGAGACACCTGGACACAACTGCTCAAAGAGGGTGTGAATGGAATCACTACAGACACTAATGGTGAGGATCTGATTCATGTGTGAGATCTTTCTATTAAAGGATCAAATAAACGGACAAAGTTGACTTAATTTAACTAGAACCAGACTAAATTCAGTGAAGTTTCTTTTATTTCTCTCCAGGCTCTGTCTATCTCTTTAAAGGAGAGTCCTACTGGAAGTTCATGTTTCCAGGTTCATCACTGCATGATGGATACCCACGATCCTCTGCTGCAGACTGGCTGGGCTGCACTGACTCATCCTCACCTGGGATGCAGGACCTCTCCTTTTCACTGTCATCACCTGGAGGAAGAGAGGAGCTCAGGGAGAGTTGGAGATATCGGGGAGAGGAGGAAGAACTGATAAAAAGAAAGCGGGTCAGAGACGGAACTAAACACAAAGAGGTGCTGGACAGAGGTTCACACATCTGGACAAAATGCACATGCCGAAACGGAGCCCTGGGGGGCAGGACAACATTTTTGATAGCTGCCTTGCTGCAGGTTACATGGGCACTGTTAGCTGTTTAAAGGTGCACAATGAAAGAAAAAACTGAGGTTTTATTAGACTAAACAGAGTGTGTGTACAACCTTTCCACAAGCACTCGCATCCTCGCCCTGTACTCCTGTCTGAGTGTGAGATTAGAAATGTGCTGCTGGTTTCAGGTAGCAGCGGTGCTAATTACGAGTGCTATTTTAATTAGGAGGCATATTTATTTACCTGTCCACCAGTCATCCGGTCATATTGTGAGTTATGACCAGAAAACTGGTTCCATCTGTGAAGGACTGAAGTTGCCAAAATCAATTATTAACAAAAACAACAATAATAAATAATAATAATAATCACGCAGACATTAACTGACTGATAATTTGACATGCTTGTATTTACAGATATCAGTGTTTTAAATGTATGTATGGATCTCTGTATTACTTTTACATTCGTACTTTACAGCAATACTAATCTATCCCAGGCATCACAGACACCACACTAGAAAATGAAAGTGGTTTGGGGAAGTTAAAATTAAAGAGATCATTTTTAATATCATTTTGATAATATTTTAATTTCAGTTTGACCAGTTTCACCCCAAACCCACCATAGCTTTTAAACTAAGTTTCTCTTTATACAGACAAAAAGTGGAGTAGTGGCTTTATTAAGTGGTTTTATTATTTCACCTTCCTGGTTAATTTCTCTTATTGCCGTCCCATAGGTGACAGTCTGCAAGCACACACTGTTTAAAAATAAGGATAAAAATCTATGAAGAAGGAGAATAAATGACATTATTATTATTTTTTATCAAAGCCTAAGTTTACTGCAGTTGAACACAACCTCCAACAGGGCAGTCAGTGATGGAGGTAGCCTTTAGCATGCAGCAGATTTGAGCAGTGTAAATGTACACCAACCAATTTGCACTTTTAATAACTCAAAGGGCAGCTGACCCTGACTCAGGTGACATCACTTAAGGACAGCTATCAAACTTAAAAACATTATCCTGCCACATGTTTCAGGTTCAAGGGTCTTTATTCGTCACATGCATAGTTATAACACACAATCAAATGTAACCTGACACGCTCCTTGACTTGAGCAAAAGGGGGGGGACATTATATAATATAACATATACATTAGGTGGATGTGCAGTAGTAGCATGTATGCAGCAAGCAGGTAAAGTCTGTACATTAAGTGAATTAAATAAGAACGGACAATCGCTTCTGAACACATAACAACACACGAGAGAAATAGTTTGAGCTCTATTTTCTGACCATTTATTTTTACCCATTTTCCATTCATCTTAACAGCATTTACATAAACTATGCATTTTAATGGTGCACGTGTGATGTACTCTCTTAGAAAAAGCATTTCTTACTGCGTCTTCCCTCCTCTGTCTTTTGTTGTTAGAGGTTGTTGTTCTGGCCTGCTGCTGGTATTTCACATGCTTTTTACTTAGTTCGATGTGCTTATGAGCCCTTCTGTTATTTAAAGACTGCCTGCTTGTTCTGAACTCTGATTTTGATCATGATATTCCTGTAAATAGGGTTTGAAATGAAGTAACTGAAATATGTCAACTTTTGTCAAAGCATTCTGCAGCTGCTGCTTCAACTCCATAATCCACAACAAATGGGGAATATAGTAGAAAAAAATGATCAGTAACTCTAAATGTGTTTTATATTTGAGATTCCTGAAAGGAGCCACGCTTTGCTTTGTTGACAGTGCAAACCCTTGCACTTTTCTCACTGAGCTTCATGACGTTGTCACCTGAAATGGTTTCACCCCACAGGTTTGCCTTGTCAGGGTTCATCTCTGGAATTTCTTGCCTTCTTCATGGGATTTGGGATCATCAGTGCAGAAGTCAGGTTGGTACACAGCTGGCGGCCCTATTTAACAACTGTTAGAATTCATATTATGGCAAGAACCAATCAGGTTTCTTGTGAATGCTTCCAGTGACAATAGCCATCTGCAGCCACAAGATGGCAGGTATGTAAAGGATAGATACAAACAGACAAGGAGCTTTATGATGCTGAAATGAAAGGTGAGACATCATTTTTACTGTAGTACATTTTAGTTTATGACTATTTTTAGATTTGATTAGGCAGTCAGTCCTTGCCTTCCTTGTCTTAACAGAGCGCCGCTGTATCGTAGGACTGGTTAGAGTCTGATGTTGTACCTGGTATCTGCAGGACCCACTCTTCCAGTTTGTGGGTTACAGCTCCTTTACCACTGGGACTGCTGTTTCCCATGGTACTTCTCTATTTTCTCATGAACATTTTTCCTGATGTTGGTGCCGTAATGCTTGAATGGGTTGGAAGATTATGGCATCGAGTTAAAAGGGGTTTCAGGTTACATCGTAAGCTACTACATAGAGGTCTAAATCAAGCATTCCAGTGTCTATGGATGTCTATGGATGGGGCATTTGAGAACATAAAATACCTTTCCAAAGAAACACACCCCTGCTGGGATAATAAGATGGACAAAGGAGGAGATAGAAGCCACCAACATCAAGACCAGGAAGCTCCTGACCATGCATGGAGGGTTTCACCCTAAGTCCAGCACCCTGAGGCTGTACGCTAAGCAGAAATCCTTCCAGTGGCTGGACAAAGCTGGACTGAAAGACAGCACAGTGGCACTAATCATGGCAGCACAGGAACAAGCTCTGAGCACAAGATCCATAGAGGCTGGGGTCAGACCCCACACTGTAAAATCTAATTAGTTCCCAGAACTCAAAAAAATTGGGGAAACTCGTTGACTCAAAAAAATTGAGTAAAGCTTAGCTAAAAATGACTAAATTAGGACAACTTATTTATTTTGAGTACTCTGTACAAGCTCATTTGTTCCCAGAACTCAAAAAAATTGGATCAAGTTTACGTAAGATGACCAAGTTAGGGCAACTTACTCATTTTGAGTACACTGTACAGCCTTGTTAGTTCCCAGAACTCAAAAAAATTAAGGAAACTCGTTGCCTCAAAAAAGTAAAGCTTACTTAAGATGACTGTTAGGACGACTTATACAGTGCAAGTCTGCAGTATTAAGAATAACTTGATATTTCTGACTGTACAATACTAATTGTTTACTTACTGACAAACATTTCAAGTTCAACTAAATGAAATATGATCAGAACCTGCCTCCCCCCCCTACTCTGGACCCACACCAATTCACATACCGGACACTGAGGAGGCCATAGCCATCGCACTCCACACAGCACCGAGCCACCTGGAACAACAGGGGAACTATGTCAGAATGCTCTTCATCGACTTCAGCTCTGCCTTTAACACAATCATTCCAGACATTTTGATCACCAAGTCAGCCAGCCTGGGGCTCCCGCCATCCACCTGCTCTTGGATAAAGGACTTCCTGGTCAACAGACCCCAGCGGGTGAAACTGGGTCCTCACCTCTCTTCCCCTCACACTCTCAGCACCAGCTCCCCCCAGGGCTGTGTACTAAGCCCACTACTCTACTCCCTCTACACATATGACTGCAGTCCCGCCCACCCAGAGAACATCATTGTCAAATTTGCTGATGACACAACAGTGATGGGGCTGATCACAGGAGGAAATGAGGCGGCTTACAGAGATGAGGTCCTGAGACTGGGAGAATGGTGTGCATCAAACAACCTGGCATTTAACATCACCAAGACCAAGGAACTCATCCTGGACTTCAGGCAGAACAGAACTACCCCTGCCCGCCTGCACATCAACAGAGAATGTGTAGAGCGAGTGGAGTCCTTCAAATTCCTTGGCTTCCACATCTCTGCAGACCTCTCCTGGTTAGCTAACACCACGGCCCTAGTCAAGAAAGCCCAGCAGCGGCTACAGTTCCTAAGGGTGCTCAGGAAGGAGCAACTAAACACCCTGCTGCTGGTGACCTTCTACAGATCCACCATCAAGAGCCTGCTGACCTGTGCAGTGACAGTGTGGCACGCCAGCTGCAGAGGGTGGTAAACACAGCACAAAAAATCATCGGCTGCCCATGTGTGGGCGATCGTGGCTCAAGAGTTGGGAGTTCGCCTTGTAATCGGAAGGTTGCCGGTTCGAGCCCCGGCTCCGACAGTCTCGGTCGTTGTGTCCTTGGGCAAGACACTTCACCCGTTGCCTACTGGTGGTGGTCAGAGGTCCCGGGGGCGCCAGTGTCCAGCGGCCTCGCCTCTGTCAGTGCGCCCCAGGGTGGCTGTGGCTACAATGTAGCTGCCATCACCAGTGTGTGAATGTGTGTGTGAATGGGTGGATGACTGGATGTGTAAAGCGCTATACAAATACAGGCCCTTTACCATTTGTCTGCTGTCTACAACTCCCGTTGTCTTAGTAGGTCCAGAAAGATTTTAAAGGACACTACCCACCCCGGCTGCCATCTTTTCAACCTCATGCCCTCTGGCAGGCGCTATAGATCCATAAGGGCCAGAACAAACAGACTCAGGGACAGCTTCTTCCCCAAAGCCATCACCGTACTCACCTCAAACTTGTACAAAAAGCAATCTGCACTGAAATATCATCAACTCTCTGCCGGTCTGTCTCTGTCAGTACTGTACTGTGTATTTATATTTATAGTAAGTGTATATTTAAATTATTGTATAGTCTTTATAATGTGCTATAAGCACGTGTGCACTTTTATAGAGCCGTTTCTAATTTCGTTATACTATGTATAATGACAAAGGCTTTCAACTTTCAACTTAATCGGAGCACTAGGTGCGGTGACTCCCAAGCTAGGCGAGTGGCTCCAGCAGATCCCAGGAACAACATCAGAGATCTCTGTCCAGAAGAGCGCAGTGCTAGGAACAGCTAAGATACTGCAGGACCCTCAAACTCCCAGGCCTCTGGTAGAGGACCCAAATCACCTGCAGGTGCGAGAGGGGAAAAACTTTCTTTTTTGTTCTTTTTATAGATTTTCAGTTGGATTCAGGTCAGGCGATTGGCTGGGCCATTCGCGCAACTTTATTTTTTATTCCTCTGAAACCATTTAAGAGTTTTCTTGGCTGGTCTTGGGTCATAATCTTCCTGAAACGTCTTTGTTTCATCTTCATCATGAAGATGGCAGCAGATTTTATTCCCTTCAATTATATGAAGTGTGCCTTTGCCATGTGCTTCAAGATGCTGTTGAAGACTCTACAGAGTCTTGGGTGGTGAGCATACATACACAGGGAAATCTAATTTGTCCACAGAACTGGGGGGGAAATTATGCAAAAAGTAAAGTTTAAAAAATGAACTTAAATTAACTAAGTTAGCACAACATTGTGAGTAAACAGTACTGAGAATAACTTGATTCTTCTGAGTGAGCAAAACTAAATGTTTGCCGTCTTGACGCATGCTCAATCATCCAAGTAACTCTCCAGAAGTTGATTCTGTTCATACACACACACACACACACACACACACACACACACACACACACACACACACACACACACACACACACACACATATCTATCTATAGATATATCTACATATCTATAGATAGATAGATAGATAGATAGATAGAAAATTAAATGTATATATTAATGAATATATATTCATTTGTAGTCTCAGCCCTGTGACATCCCACACTGGAACTCCCCCAGCTGGATAAGCTACACACTGAAAAGGGGAATCTTAAGATTCTATCTCATCAACGGTCTTTACTGCAAGTTCAGCTGTGAGGCTTTCCCATTACACTCATAGAAAGAGCAGCAATAAGATAAGCTGCATTGCTTCTCATTCAACTCAACAAGAGTAGTTTCTGATGAGATTGTGGAAAATTATGTGCATGTAAACCTGGAACATACTTTAACTCAGTGACGTCACTAAAATCAAAGCGTTTCATTAGGAACACATCGCAGCCCTCAGATGTTTGAGTTCAGTTATTAATGAATGTACAACTACCGAGAGACACAAAGAAGGCAGTAAAAAAAGCTAAAACCTCAAAAAGTGCAAACATTTTGAGGAACATTGTTCTTGTGAAAAGAATTCACTGAATTGTGGATTGTTCAGAGAAACATTGTGATTTTTCACTTTCACAAACAGACTGGTGGAAAACTTTGTGCTTCTGCATTCAAACCAAACAAGATAAGACAACCCAGCGGCTCTTCTCTCTCCCTATCACCACCATCACGTTGGTCAGGCCACACAGAGCCCTTTCCACCAATAAATTAGTCAACATTTCAGAACTGAGAAATAAAGACCTTTCTCACTTTTCAAATTGACTGACAGGTTTTTCTGCGATGTTCCATGGAAGCTCAAATCTTGGAACAAGTCAGGCCTCCAGAGAAACAAAAAAGAAATGGAGAGAAGATTAAAATTCAGCAAAGGAAATAGGTTAGTTATCATGAATCTACTCTATACTGCCAGAATGAATGATGACATTTAATGAGGTGTCATTTAAACCACAACTTCTGAGCAAATGAAAGAAACAAAAAAAACAACCTTATCCAAAACTCTTCAAACGTTTAAGCAGGTGAGTCAAACTATTACTAAGGGCCACTGTGGAAACCTGTCACATCAAGGGTCACTCACATATCATTTACTGACATGCTTTAATACCTCAAAAACTAAAATCAAATACAAATACCTTAGATGTTATATATGCATTCATAAATCTGGAAGCTGGACAGGCTCCAATGGATGGATGTTAAAGCAAAATAATTATTAAAGTGTGACAACAGATGTACTTTGAGGAATGACGAGCCAAAAGGCTTAACTTGTGATTGTTGTTTATTAAGTCATTAGATGATTAAATATGAGCATGTACGTGGATCTCTTGTGTTCAGAAACCAGGCACAGCTGCAGCCAACTTCCCTGAAGAGAGTAACCTCTCCCAGTAGTTCACAGAGTTTTATATGAGAATGTGCATCCGTCTAAGCAGTTGGTGGTGACTGATATCAGGCGCCAGTTATCGTGTCTCCAACTGCCATAGGAGACAATTCTAACCACGTATCCTTGGCTGGTGACTTTGCTTCCACAAGTCTCCATCTTCCAGTCCTTACCAACGATTATCACCAGTTGCTAATAAGTCCAGGGACTTTGCAGATATCTCCCTGCCAGCCAACCCAGCACATGTCGTACAATGCTGTTTTTGCATCATTATAAAACCATGCTGGATCAGTTCTGCAGTTGTGTCATTTCAAGTTAAGTTTTTCCTAACAATGTTTTCTAAAGCCAAGGACCCTCAGAAAGAGCTGAGGCAGGGAGAACAGGGCATGATTAGAGCCTGAGTACACAGAGTTTGCTTAACATCATTCACAGTAATTTGTACAATTTAAATAAATAATAAAAGTTTACTTTAATCTCAGAGGCTCATCATGAAGACATGAGATTGATGCTATCTATCGTTACAGGTAACAGCTTCATGGAAACGTGCTACTCAAGTTGTTCTATGAGCTGAAAGCAGGAAGTGTGCAGTCTGGCTCTGGCAGCTCAGTAATGATGGGAGCACCTCTGACCTGAGAATCACAAGAAGCTTTCTTTCATTCACCTGATGGTTCCCAGGAACTTAATTTTGATATGTAAGCATTGTGAGTATACGTGGATATGCACTTTGTTGACTCTTTTGACGTCAGCCAAATAAGCAAGATGCAGGAGTTGGGGGAAATAGAGGAGGAGAGGGGAACGCACAGACATCCCAGAGGCCTGTGGGGGAAGATTTGGACAAGGAGTTTCTCACTTTCTCTGACAGTGACAGCAGTCTGAGGAGTGAGTTCATAAAGTAGAGATGACAAAGACAGGACGTAGAAATTGACATGTGAAAAACAGATGGGGTCTTTTCTGCTACGGAGCTACAGATGGTTGAATTATTTCATTCATTCACTGAACAACGTGCACATTTTAATTGTTACACCTCTCCCCTTTGAAATAAAAACAGAAATCACTGCACACATAATTTGATGTACAATATAATTTAACTTAACCGCTTCAAAACAGTCAGATACATGCAGTTTAACATTTGTTTAAAAGCAACAGTAGGCCCACTACTGCAGGCATGGAGAAATTTCATAAGGAAATGTGTTGTGTCTCATTATAGCAGACATTATTATCACACAGAGAGATATTAGAGATAGAGCTATTAGTAAAGGTAAACACAGGAAATAAAGCAAACATTTAAGTGTTTTGTTTGTTTTTTCAGATATGACGCTGTCACGCTGGGTGAGCCATGTCTCAAACTGTGCAGTCGAAGGGGGAATTTAATATCAACACCAAGCGAAATATATACATATACAGTGATCTGGGGAAGGGGGGCTCCAGGTTCTTCGTTCAGTCTGTGGCAAAAACACACTCCATCTACAGGGAGTGCAGAATTATTAGGCAAATGAGTATTTTGTCCACATCATCCTCTTCATGCATGTTGTCTTACTCCAAGCTGTATAGGCTGGAAAGCCTACTACCAATTAGGTGATGTGCATCTCTGTAATGAGAAGGGGTGTGGTCTAATGACATCAACACCCTATATCAGGTGTGCATAATTATTAGGCAATGTCCTTTCCTTTGGCAAAATGGGTCGAAAGAAGGACTTGACAGGCTCAGAAAAGTCAAAAATAGTGAGATATCTTGCAGAGGGATGCAGCAGTCTCAAAATTGCAAAGCTTCTGAAGCGTGATCATCGAACAATCAAGCGTTTCATTCAAAATAGTCAACAGGGTCGCAAGAAGCGTGTGGAAAAACCAAGGCGCAAAATAACTGCCCATGAACTGAGAAAAGTCAAGCGTGCAGCTGCCAAGATGCCACTTGCCACCAGTTTGGCCATATTTCAGAGCTGCAACATCACTGGAGTGCCCAAAAGCACAAGGTGTGCAATACTTAGAGACATGGCCAAGGTAAGAAAGGCTGAAAGACGACCACCACTGAACAAGACACACAAGCTGAAACGTCAAGACTGGGCCAAGAAATATCTCAAGACTGGTTTTTCTAAGGTTTTATGGACTGATGAAATGAGAGTGAGTCTTGATGGGCCAGATGGATGGGCCCGTGGCTGGATTGGTAAAGGGCAGAGAGCTCCAGTCCCACTCAGACGCCAGCAAGGTGGAGGTGGAGTACTGGTTTGGGCTGGTATCATCAAAGATGAGCTTGTGGGGCCTTTTCGGGTTGAGGATGGAGTCAAGCTCAACTCCCAGTCCTACTGCCAGTTTCTGGAAGACACCTTCTTCAAGCAGTGGTACAGGAAGAAGTCTGCATCCTTCAAGAAAAACATGATTTTCATGCAGGACAATGCTCCATCACACGCGTCCAAGTACTCCACAGCGTGGCTGCAAGAAAGGGTATAAAAGAAGAAAAACTAATGACATGGCCTCCTTGTTCACCTGATCTGAACCCCATTGAGAACCTGTGGTCCATCATCAAATGTGAGATTTACAAGGAGGGAAAACAGTACACCTCTCTGAACAGTGTCTGGGAGGCTGTGGTTGCTGCTGCACGCAATGTTGATGGTGAACAGATCAAAACACTGACAGAATCCATGGATGGCAGGCTTTTGAGTGTCCTTGCAAAGAAAGGTGGCTATATTGGTCGCTGATTTGTTTTTGTTTTGTTTTTGAATGTCAGAAATGTATATTTGTGAATGTGGAGATGTTATATTGGTTTCACTGGTAAAAATAAATCATTGAAATGGGTATATATTTGTTTTTTGTTAAGTTGCCTAATAATTCTGCACAGTAATAGTCACCTGCACACACAGATATCCCCCTAAAATAGCTCAAACTAAAAACAAACTAAAAACTACTTCCAAAAACATTCAGCTTTGATATTAATGAGTTTTTTGGGTTCATTGAGAACATGGTTGTTGTTCAATAATAACATTATTCCTCAAAAATACAACTTGCCTAATAATTCTGCACTCCCTGTACTCCATCTACTCCACGCAGATCCTCACTGATCCTCAGCCAAGAAGGATCCAGGGAGATCTGTATGAGGAGATGGACAAACAGCTGTTTGAAGAAAACCAGGAAACACAAGGGAATTCACTAAGAAGAGACTACACTAACTGAGGTAAGTACAACGATCCAGGGAGGAACAGTACGCCGCCCAGGTCTTAAGTACAGGCTGGAATGATCAGGAATGATGAGTCTGCAGAAGGCGCTGCCCTGGCGGGAGGGGGTGAAGACAGCAACCCAAGGCAAACCGGAGGACCATGACAGATGTTCTTTAGCTTGTGGTGGGGAGTTTTCTTCTTTGGCTCAACCAGTTTTTTTTGTCTGAAGGTGTTTCCGGGTCTGGGGTGTGCTCAGACATTCAAACTGACCCTGTCTGTGGTTCTGTTTCTCCGTGGTTGATGTCTTCTTGCTTTCTTTATTTTTTGTGTTTTTATATGCTCCCTTTTTTCTGCCTGGTGGTGTAGGGTCCTGATGAACCCAAGTTTGTGCCCCAGTGGAGTGGATAGACCACAACCAGATGTGTGCTTAAGAAAATGAACCAAACAGCACTCCACAACGGCTCACACAATTCAAACACAGCCCAAGTAGGTAAGTACAGATTTGTATATTACACTTTGCTATAAACAAAAATATTTAATTAAGAAATTATTTATTGTTGTAGCATTTTATGTTATGCATATCCTACCAATGTGATATATTTATGTGTTATAAACCATATCAGTTTAGATAGTCGGCTACATCACATTTTTGCTGATTTTTTTTTTATTTATTTTACTTTCGTCAGCCACAGATAAAGCTGAAAATCACAAAATCACAAGGAATATCAACTCCTCCATTCATTTAGATATTGAGCAAATACATTTTAGCTTTCAATGTTTTTCTGAGGAAAAGGTTAACGTGTGTTCAGCCTTTGACACTTTGGACAGTTGGCCTCAGATTATCTTCAAAGTGTCATGCTTCAAAGTTTCCCAGACCTCGAGGCACTAAAGAAACCCCAAACCACAGACATACTTAGAGATGGTGTGAGGTTGTTTCCCTAGAAAGTTGTGTTTGTTTGCATCAAATAGTTGAATGTCCTGCAGTCAGAAAAAAATGGATTACATGTTGATGACACACACACCAAAAACACATTTTTGATGCCAGATGTGTAAAAATCTAAGTAGGTTTTTTTTTATTATTATTATTGTTACTAATTTCCGTTATCTTAAGTCAAATGTGAGGTAATTCCAGGATTTGTACATCGGAGTTTTGTTTTTGTTTTTTGCTATATTATATTATATTATATATATTATATTATATTATATATATTATATTATATTATATATATTATATTATATATATTATATTATATTATATTATATATATTATATTATATATATTATATTATATTATATATATTATATTATATATATTATATTATATTATATTATATATATTATATTATATTATATTATATATATTATATTATATATATTATATTATATTATATTATATTATATTATATTATATTATATACATTATATTATATATACTATATTACTATATTGTTTTTATCTGTTGCTTTCAAAGAGGATCACGTAATAAATTATATATTAAATATATATTATATATATATGTGTGTGTGTGTGTGTATGTATGATACGTTTCTTGAGTTTGCCAAATGTTATTGAAACAAGTGTAAAACACTGAAATTTCATCAGCAGTAATCGCAGAGTAAGGGCCTCGTATTTCTGCTGCCTAACCACAGCAGAAAGGGCAACTCTGCATTGTGTTTGCCACTTCCACTGTAGCTCAGCTTACTGGTGAAGTAACACAAACCCCACCTCCTCTGATGGACATCACCTACTGAGATGAACAGGTCTGATCCTATCTGGCCAAAAAGTAAAACAAGTATTTTCCCCAAAATGTCTAAACAGAGAATGCCGACGGCCTCTTACTCATTTCACATCCTTTTGTGTTTATTTAGTAACACTTTCATATTTGCAGAGTGGTTAACCTCAGTGAGCTGACAAACGAGGTGTGAGTCTCTCATAGGAACGTTTACAACGCGTTTCTACAACATGATGAATAATTTTGATGACCCCTTGACAAGTTTGTGTCCTGGTGTTTTTGGTGACCTTATATCAGCAACTTCAGATGAAAAGGTCTTACAGAACATTTAGAGTGAACTTTGGTCTGAATGAAAGGCTCCACAAATTAAAGATCTGCAAAGATATTTACATTAGAAAACATTAGAAAACGTGACTTTTGGTGAATCAGAAACAAAACTCATTGTCACATCTACGAGTACAACAACTGCTGTAAATGTATAAAAATATGGCCCGAGTGCTCATCAAGTCCCGAAAGAAGAAAACATCCATAAAGTTAAAGAAACATTAGACAGGGTGATTTATTTATTAAAATCACAAAAAAGCAAAAACAAGTTCAGTTATGGAAATTGTATTTGAATTTCCCAACTCCTATTGCAAAAGCAATAAGTGAAGCTGAGAGCTGAAGTTTGTCTTTAAAGTCTCAGTAAATGCATTTGTTCACAACTCTTTACTAACGAAGAGAAGAAGAAATGCTCAATGCATCATGGGAATCCCCAGCAGCCGAGGCCTGTGCAGCGTGACAGGGTCACCTGATCCAGGCCTAACTATATGCTTTATTAGAAGGGAAAGCTTGAAGCCTAATATTAAAAGTCTCTGATTTCCGAATCACTGTCGCTGTGATGATTTGAATCAGGGGTCTCAAACTCGTGGCCCGGGGGCCACTTGTGGCCCACGCCACCCATACTTGTGACCCCATATATTGACGCGAATAAATACAACGCAGTTTGACCCTTGAAGTTACTTGTTCTGTTCGTTGCTGAGTGCAATGTTAAAATACGTTTTTTTAAAAGCACAAAATGGTTTAATATGTGCAGCAGAGAGTACACACGTGTGAGCAGTCAAAAACTAATGTGTACACTTATGTCTGCATTAAATTTCAACAAATAGGAACAAAATTATAGCAGAGGTGCTGCCACGGGCCCGGACAGAAAAAGTGTTTAACTGGTAGTTTAATGAAAGGCTTCAGTTAGTTAAGAGTGAGAGGAAAAAATTTGTCTTGTTATACAAAATTTGAAATTTTAAAAATACAACAAAACATTAGAATTTTGGAAATGTTTGTGCTTTCTCATTTGTTTGTTTGCTTGTTTTTTTGTGCTACTTGAACACTGAAGTGGCCCTCACAGGAGACGACAGTGATAGCAGTGGCCCACAGCTCATTTAAGCTTGAGACCCCTGCTTTAAATAAACCAAATAAACCTGATATTTTAAGAATCTTTGAAAATAAAGAGAGGTTGGAGAGTGACCTATAATTAGCTAGCACAGCTGGGTAAAGCGATACTGCCGTGTTAAAGACCTGTCAGGCCGGCATGGTCCATAAACACGCAGCTGCACCTCGTGGAAGGTCTTGCCAGAGGAAGCTGTTATAGCTGCAAAGGGCGGGCCAACATCACACCGCAAAATGTTGTAGATACACAAAACGTTACTTCACAACCCTTTTTATAACATGTTGTTGAAAGAAAGATGAAAAGGTGTCTGCTTCTTTTTTGTAATTAGTTTTGTTTTTTAACAAAGGCGTATGAGGTCATCTAGCAAAGCAAAATGAATTACATAACACAGACCAGTTCAAATGGAGATTTATGGGTATAAAATTAAGTTTAATTCATTTATACTGGAGACTAGCTTGATACCAAAGCGACGTGCACCTCTGTGCGCCCTAACTTCCTGAACTCTTCCATTTCGTATCCCTCTGATAAAGCAGCAATTCTCAGATGTGGCGAGGTGGTTTTACTTTCTAAGAATCGCTGCTGAGTTCGTCTGTGTCACAAACGAACGATATGTTAGGCTTTTAGTGCGAAAATGTGCTAGATTTTGTTTTGTTTGTCACGATACCTCTTTTAAAAAAATGATCTTTTAACTTTTTGTCTTCTTTCTTTCACACGGCTGCTTGAAAACCTTCAAAGCAAAATTAGTTTTGCAGAGGAAACAAAGCCACGTTGTTATCATTTTACTTCATCAGTGGAATTCTGTGTGAGGTTTGCACCCACATTGCCACCAACATTAACAAAGTGTCTTGGTCGGTAATTCCAGGGGAATGTAATGGAATAATTGAGCAAGATGGTGTCTAATGACTAAAATAAAGATGACAAGCAATCGACCAGTATGGAAGAGGAATATTTCCCCTCCAGTCTTTTCAAAACCTTTATCAGAGACTGCATATCCCTCCTACCCTTGCTCCACTACATTGGCCACCAGATACCAAACCAGTTTAAATCAGTTTAAGATACCAAACTCATTTAAACTTTTATTTATTACTTTAACCTAACCCCACCTCTCCTAACTCTTCCCACAGCCCGCCTCAATGCAAAAGGGATGGAGCAGCTGCAGTTAGCAAGCTGTCTGCTTTTAAATCACTCCTCAAAACTTGTTTTTACAAAAACGTCAATGTTCATTTAGTATTTATTTTAATAGGATCATTTATTCTCTTGTGTTTATTTCATATTTTAACTACTTTAACATGTTCAAAAGGCATGATATGTCAAAAGCTGATGTGACTGGTAAATGGTAAGCCGAACAGAGTGTCTAGTTTCAAAATGCAAGGATGGGGATGGTTCATAAAGCTAATCTTGACACTTTACTAATATCTGTCTTCACCACAGCAGCAACCCTTCACTGCAGCTGGGTGAAATACACTTTGTATTGAACACTTCTAGTGAACTCTGAAAACTTGGTCATGTACTGCTTGTTTTCAGTTCCTGATGTAATGTTCTTCTACCAAAATCATAATGAATGCTGTTCCAGAATCTGATCAAAATTCAGAACTGATCATTTGCATGGCTCGGGTGAAGACGTGCAAATTAGAGATGTTTGCCTTAATTTCTTTCTGTCACATAAAACACAGAGTTAAGGTTCTGAAAGGCTTGATTTTAATTTCAGTTAATAAGAGAATGTTAAGTAAGTCCGAGTCTTCGGTTTCACCCATTCTTCCACTACACTGTGTTCTCCATCACCCTTTTCTCACACAGTAAAAAGAGAAGCACAGATTAGCCCTCCGGTTGTGTTCACCTCCCGCCCCTTACTTTAGTGTTCCTGGTTAAGATGGACCGGTGTGATTTAACTGCTCTTAAATTAGCACAAAAACATTTTTTGCCACCAAATTCAGTCAGTAAGCGAGTGAGTGGATTCCCACAGGTGTAACAAGGTTGATTAAAACACTCAAAATTCAATGAAAGAGGTGCTCATCACTTTTATATGTTCAGGTGCATGGTCTGGAGCAGCGGTCCCCAACCCCCGGGCCTCGGACCGGTACCGGTCCGTGGGTCGTTTGGTACCGGGCCGCGAGAGTTGAGGCTCAGGTGTGAAATGTCTGGTTTTCAGGGTTTTTATCGGTTTTCAGCGTTATTTTGTTATCGTTTTTATCGTTAACTCTGTTTTCCTGGGTCTTTTCACGTGTGTTATGAATAAATTTTCTGTTTTTCGGTACCGGTACTAGTTTTATTTTGTTGTATTTATCTGCGACACCTTAAAGGCCGGTCCGTGAAAATATTGTCGGGCATAAACCGGTCCGTGGCGCAAAAAAAGGTTGGAGACCGCTGGTCTGGAGGATGTCAGAAGGCCTTGAGGCAATCAGATGTAAAACACAATATTTATGAGTGTTTTAAGTTGTAAATCAGTCAAATTGGACCCGAACACAACATGAAAGATTATTAAGCTTTTCTTGGGTGAATTTGACTTTTATTAAATGCCAACATTTATTTCCATAATAAAAGGTCAAACTTTACAGTTTCCAAAAGCACAAGTAATTACATGAAAATTAATATTTGTTCATCCAACTTTGTCTGACACATTTTATCTTACTAAACAACAGCAGGTTGCAGATTTCTATAACAAACAAATGTCAGTTACTTGCATAATTTTTCAGTATGTTTATAGGTTCACAAGAAAACAAGGGAGAATTTTTCTTCTCATTTCATTTCTCATCTCCACACATCTCCTCATATCTGCTTTCGCTGCTTGTGCCAAGACTGCTAGCCTGTGAGAGATAGCTTTTATTTGTCAGCTGCAGGTCTTTTGCCCACAACCGAGATGACAGACCTTGCTGACCGTACATACAATACAAACATCACATTGGGGAGACAGGTCAGGCTCGGTAGCGAGGAAAAAAACATGCAAATACGTAACACAGAAGGATAATACAGGAATGCATAGATATCAACACACCATAACACAATAAACACAGACAGCAGCATGGCAAAGAGTTCCAGTGTGTACATCTGATCTGGCACCGCTGCAATCTTTGACTGCGCCTCCAACTGACCCGATGTCCACATCAGAGGGGAGGTAAGCGTTGGATCCGGGGTAGGGAGGGTGATGCGTCAGTGAGTGCTTATCAGTATATGTATGTGTGTGCGTGTCCATAGCTCAGCTGAGACAGTGTCCTTTGCCCTGCCAGGCTAAGTAAACAGTCTTCCAGCCAACCCAGGTGGCCTTGCAGGGAATGGGAAGGAACAGACTCAACACAGTCGTTATCAGGGTGTTGTTGTTCAGCTCCGGCCTTGAGCTCCGTAAGTCTTCAGTTTCACCCATTCTTCCACTACACTGTGTTCTCCATCACCCTTTTCTCACACAGTAAAAAGAGAAGCACAGATTAGCCCTCCGGTTGTGTTCACCTCCCGCCCCTTACTTTAGTGTTCCTGGTTAAGATGGACCGGTGTGATTTAACTGCTCTTAAATTAGCACAAAAACATTTTTTTGCCACCAAATTCAGTCAGTAAGCGAGTGAGTGGATTCCCACAGGTGTAACAAGGTTGATTAAAACACTCAAAATTCAATGAAAGTGGTGCTCATCACTTTTATATGTTCAGGTGCATGGTCTGGAGCAGCGGTCCCCAACCTCTGTAACTGGCATTGTGCATATAATGGCCAACAAAATAATACAACTGCTCATTCACTTAGCCCACAAAAATACTATTATTGTAAGATTCTTAGCCAACTAGACAAAAGCATGAATCTATGCATGTCTTTTGTTTTCTCTGCTATGCTACACAGAACTGTAAAGTCCACTGTGTCCTTCTCATGCTCCAAAAGATGAAATGTATGCAAAGTTACAACTGCAGTAACAGCAGAGATATTTTATTACAAGTCAACATGAAAATAATCACTGGAAAGTGACATTTACATGCATTTACTGCTAAATGGTAAATGGACTGGTTGTTATATAGTGCTTTACTACTCTTCTGAGCACTCAAAGCACTTTACAGTGCCTGCTTAGAGGCTGCCCACTGCTTCACTGAGAGAATGGTTCAATTGCAGAGAGAGTAATTTTCCCATGGGGATCAATAAACGACATTATTATCATTACAATATGATGAACTTGTTGTGATTTGGAGCTGTATAAATACAATCAAATTAAATTTTCTCCAAGTTCTACCATCGTGCTACATTGTTACCTGTTTCACCAAGTTGACACCAAGTCTCAGAGCTGCTGGCTGGATAAAACCTGATTTCAGTGCACAGCCACCAAACTACAAAAGAGAAAGTATCTGACTTATTTTCCTCTGTACAGTGACGGCCAGCTCTTCACAGAGGTGAGGAAATGCCGCGACAGTCATAAGTAGTGAGATCTCACTGATATGTGGCTAGCATGAGCACAAACATGCTGTATCAGTCTTGCCACCATGTCAGGGTCCTATTGACTAAGGACATCCTGTGTGGGAGCATCACCTAATGGACACACAAGTAGGGATTCCCCAAAGTTTGGAAATGTGTCGACCCGGTGTATTAAAAAGGTGGCAAGCTATCACCTATCCACAAACTCAGTAGAAGGTTCATGCAACAACACTTGGGACGAAAACTGATAAAGCTGTATAAACAGTTAACAGTACCTTTACAGGGACCGAATCTGAGCTTGAAAATACAGCCTGTTATTCAATTATTTGAATTAAAATATTGACTGAAAATCTAAAAGAATATTTCAGCGTAAGCTCTCAGGTCTATATCTATTATTGTCATCATGACTGGATCCTCTACCTCCACCTCTTCATGGATGCTGCTCCCAATGCTTCTGGCTCTTTTTGTCATTTCATCCTTTTCAGCTCCTGCTACCAATAATTGTGCATCAGCACCATCGGTACTATCGACCAAAACAGAGCTTAATGCTCTGAAGGTAAGCTGACCAACCAGTGAGTGAAAAATTGTATTGTGATTCTTTTTATGTGGTGGTACTTAGAACTATAAAGAAATTCAACAAAATTATGCACAAAACCATCTTTTAAAAAGCAGTCAGATGTTATTGTGTCCTGTCTGCTTTATCTGATTACATACTTTGTTATCCAAAGTGTTTCTCTTTTCGTTTAGGTTTTAGGTTGTTATATAGACGTGTAACGTAGGGTTTCAGTATGTCAGGGGTAAAACTTTGAATTGGTGAATCAAAAGCCTCTTCTCAGGGATTCACCTGCACCATTCTCATGTAAGCTACAAGAAAACTGCTGACTTTGTGTGGGTGAAGTGCGGAATAGATAGCTGATAAAGTAGCCGATGTTGCTGCTTGGCATCTATTTGACATTTAGGTTGTCTGTTACTGCTGTTGCTTCAACTCTGTTTCTCCTTTTGACAGGAGTGTTCTGACAAGTCCAGCAAAACTGTAAGCCTACAATTTATTTTTTCCCATTTGACACCTTGTGTTGCTTGAACTTATGACTTTTCTCACCAACTTCTCTGTCATTTTAATTGATTGGAGTTCAAATTCATGAGCCTGTTAGCCCTTAGCGGCCTCTGCTTTCTTTCTTTCTGAACAATGTCTATCTGTATTCCTGCTTCCTACATTATTTCCATTCATTATATATTTATATAATTACACTGCTCTTGCACTTGTGAGAAAACATATGAGTAATGATACTGAACCATGAGTAGTAAGTATTTCAGTGCACAACAAATTCTGTTCTAACGCTGGTCATTAGCGGTGGCGTTTTTATTTCCCGTGCTTTCATTCTGTGACTGTGATTGTTATATAACAGGAGGGA
The DNA here is from genome assembly GCF_964374335.1 of Astatotilapia calliptera. Taxonomy (NCBI): domain Eukaryota; kingdom Metazoa; phylum Chordata; class Actinopteri; order Cichliformes; family Cichlidae; genus Astatotilapia; species Astatotilapia calliptera. The sequence continues at coordinate 2,955,727 of NC_137423.1, forward strand.
AGAGATTGGACTAACAACACAGCTTGCATTCATAAATCATTTCTAAAAAAAACAACAGAATATAAAATTATAATTCACACGAGGTTAAATGTGATATACAATAAGCAAACAGACTGATAATGCTTTTTTGACTGTCACTAAAAAATGTTCAAAAACGTTCACAAATGCATTTTCTATCATGCGTGCTCTATTCTGCACCTTTACCACTTCCTCTTTGCTTCCCTCTTATCTCATCTGAACTAATTTCAGCTATTCATGTGCAGCTTTGTTGACTGGAGGATGCTTGCTTTCTAATTCATCTCTTTTTTTTACATACATACAGAAACACATCCTTATAAAGTGCACCCATCCACTTTCCTTCTTGTCAGTAGTTGAAACAAGTAAAACAAGTTGTAACTCTTGCATTTGTCCTCGTACTGAACAACAGCACAAGGACAAATGCTGGTTTACTGATTCAAGAATATGATGGCTCATCTCTGTTTTCTCACTGTGTTTTCTCAGCAGTTAAACATCTCCGTAGCACAATCGGTAAGTCGGAGTTATCATTACCAAGTGCCGTAATTTTCAATCATGAGAGGTTTTAAAAGGGGTGCATGTAGATGTAGGATAGGGAGACATGTAATGAAAACGAGCACAAAGATCCTTTAAAAGTGCTTACTCTTGGATTTATACTTTGTTAGGACACAACTGGGCATGAAAGCTGCTTCATGAACTGCATTGAATGAATGAATATGAATATTCTTTATTGTCATTGTCACAAGTACATTTGTCATTTAAAAAGTCCTGTCGCCGCTGTGTTGTAGCAACAGGGCTCAGCTCTGTTGCTTTGTGACCACAGAAAACACTATCCTGTGTGTGGTCTCATAACTAGTTCAAATATGATGTTTATGTTTCTCAGTTATAGTTCCCATTAGGGTATAAATTGAGGCATGCTTTCAAAAATCAAGTATAATTGTGGTACAAGTGTTAAATTGAGAAAATGGGGGATGTTAGAGATTTACTGTTCACTTTTAAATTCAGTCTGGGGGTTTAAACCATTTTAATCAAATTTCTAACGAATGTCTGTGTAAACTGACATTCTGACGTACTTACTATGTTATAACATGCAGGACTAAACCTGCTACATTCTGGGAGTTAAACAGCATAAGTAGGATACTTACAGCTACTTACAAGTAGGATTCCCAACGTTTGTACTAATGTTCCTGTGTTTCTCTGGAAAGAACTCTTCCATTCAGTATTTTATCGAGGGCATCAAGTTACTCAACTGTACAAACTCACTCATCTCAAACCTGTCAGAGCGCCTGAAACGTTCCTCTCAGGTAAGCGATCATGACTGTTCATTTATGTTGAACCTAAAATCATTCATGTCACTTTTTAACATTAATCTCTGTTAATGTGTTTTCCTTTAGAGTATCGTGACGTCTGGGTGTGTGCAGACAGAACCGTATCAATCAATCAAACCAAAAAAGTTTCATGAGAAACTGGAAACGCTGTTTCATTGTTACAACAGTTGCTGAAAAACAGCGAAATTTACCACCTGATTCTTCTGTCGCAATACAACTGGCATCCAGATTCATTCTGAATCCTTTGTGTTCATGGAAAGTCTGGTTAAAGTGATTTGCTGCAACATTTGATGTTAGCTTATATGAAATTGTGTTCAACTACTTTTTCACAGAAAAATACTATTGTTTACACTTTCCTTTGATACACTTTTCCTATGGTAGAGACTGGCCGCATATTTAAGTTTGCTCTGTAGTTTGGGAAATAATGGACCACTGTATAAGTTCTCAACAAAAGAAAAGTCATCTTAAGTGCCCTGTAGGTCCCTGTGCCTCATAAATAATCTATTTAATCTGTCAGTGAGTAAATCAGACACTATCTCAGTATGACAGCAGTTCTTTTGTGGAATTTAACTTACTGATGCTGACCTGTTTTCAGATATGTTCTAATGTTGCTTTCTATTTATATTATTTATTATTTATTTATTAAAGTGCAAATTAAAAATGTTTACCTGTTACCGATTGTTTTTTTGTTTTCAAATATGCCATTTGGTTTGAGAACATAATGCTGATTGTAGTCGTGATTTTCTCTACACAACAATTTTTTTGCTTTCATGCTGCAATGACACAGCTCTGCCTGAGCTCTCATATTCTTCTATGGCATGCAAATATCCCACCAGCTCTCTTCCTGATCAGAAATCCTTTTATCCGTTTACAAACACAGCACCAAACAAACACTGCTGCAGCCACCTTTCTATAGAAAATCAATATTCTTTGAAAACATAACTTACAATACAGAGTTTTATGTTTTCTGGAACGAAACGTAATACTGACCATGCTGTATGTACAGCACTGAAGAGACGGGTTGATGCTGATGACAACTTTATTCTTCAGTTATCAAAGTGCTTTCCTCGATGTGGAACAGAGGAGGGATAGGTAAGAAAAACCAGCCTGTGCACTGGATTCTGCTTCCCTCTATAGGCTTTCAATCACAGAGAGAGAGCGAGTTGCACATGTGCATTAGTGAAACTAAAAAGGAAGTGAGAATGCACCACAGCTGAAACAAACTGACAGTAACAGCTTCCAAACATGCAGCCACCACATAGAAAGGTAAAGTCATACTAAGAACCTGATAAATGAAAAGGAGCTAACGGTAAGGTAAAAGTGGTTACTGCTTAAACACTGTGCTAATCCACCACTTTCAATTCATGAGTAATAGGGCTGCCACAAACGATTATTTTGATAGTCGACTAGTCACCGATTATTTATGCGATTAGTCGACTAATCAGATCATCATCCATTGGACATACAGCTTATTGCACCAGCAGCATCTGCTCTTATCTAACTATCATTAGCTTACAGCTTTAAGTGTTTAAGGTCTGTGCTAACTAAAAATAAAGACAAGATGATAGTTTATTGAATTTTAATGAAATTTGCAGATTGTTTCGGTGAAGTTTAATAAACTCCTTGCTATCTAAAATATAACAGGACACCGGAGTAAATTCTGGAGCATCTCACACTTCTGATAATCAGCTGTCTGCTTGACGTTTATTCAGCTGTGTAAAAACTATAACTTTAATCTCAGCCAAACCGATTTACTCAGGAACAAATAAAATACTAAAAAAAAAAAGCCAAACAACAACATTTTTAATTTATCTAAGTGACTCATATATATTTAACCTGAGTAGCGAAAGACGGCGGTGGGTTTGAAAACGATTTGCCGGGAGTCCGGTGTTCTCACCGCGCTAGTGACCTAGCCCCCGGCTCGCTATCGAGCTAGTGGGTAACAGACGTCTCCGAAAACGTCGGAGCGCTTTTGAAAATATGTGGTGTCTTGATAAACTGAGCAGATATTTGAGGTTTACACAGCTACATTCTCGGCTGAAAATATGTTAAACGTTTATTTTGTGACCCAGAAAGAATAATAAGAGTAATATTAAAACTAACCAGCTGCCGCCATTGTTGGAAACTAAGCAGGGCCGCGCTATGAATTCTGGGACACAGCTGCTTCTTCTTCTTCTTCTTCTTCTTCGGGGTTTAACGGCAGCTGGCATCCTTGTACATGCAGTGCTGCCATCTTCTGTTTCAGTCCGTTATTACACTCTTAAATCCTGCTACTCATTCCTGCGTCTTTTGGGATCTTACAAAGCTTCAAACGACACGTCGACTATTAAATCAGTCGTCGACGATTTTAATAGTCGACGTAATCGTGACTAGTCGACAAATCGTGGCAGCCCTAATGAGTAATATTAACACTACATCCACTGACAGGTTTTTGTTCATTTTTTGCAATAAATGTCCTTCACAATATTAAGTTTGTTGGGTAAGCAGGTTAAGTTCCAGCTGGAAACACAAACCAGCCTTTTGGGTTGTGTCAGGACATGAAATACCTGCCAAATCTAACCTACTATTCAAACTAGGATTTATGTGAACGTAATGAGATTGAGCTTGATTTATTTACACCAGAGACTAACCCGGGACTAAAATAACTTGTTGCCGTCTCTCGGCTCTTACATCGTGGACTCTTCCATTTCGCAGCGCTCTCTGATAAAGCTCTCAGATGTGGCAAAGTGGTTTTACTTTCTAAGAATTATTGCTGTGTTCAACTGCGTCTTGTGTCAAACTAGCAAAAAGTAGAGAACGCCTTTTGATGTGGAAAGCTGCTAAATTTATCTTTTTTCAATACTATTTGATTGAAAATTTCTTTCACACGGCAACTGGCAAGGTTTCAAAGGAAAATTAGACTACCCTTTTTATTGTCGGATAACAAGGGTTACAGTTGAAAACAAAGTCACATTCTTATAAAGACTTAATTTGTTGAAATTCACCAACATTAAGAAGGGAACGTAATGGGGTGTGTGATGGCAAGCCACACATGGTAAGCTCCACACTTCACCACCAGTTGATTCACTTTAGTTTACTTTGCAGTCACTACTTTAAATGTATTCTACTTATTGTTCAATATTGTTTCTTTATTAAATGTATTTATTCTTCCATCACACCTTCCAGTGTTTATATGGTCAAAGTTGTGTTTTATGTTATATTAATACATCTTTCTTTGGGGTTTGGTTTCTTCTGTCTGGCAAAGGGCTGGAAGAGCTGAAGTTTTTGTTTTAAACTTTATTTAACAAACAATGAGTATACAACATACGAACAGATGAAGTATACAAAACAACAGAACATGAACACAAAAAGCCAGGGGTAAAAGAAAAAGGTAACAATTATAAGAATACACGCAAAAATTCACATACATATATTGTTGTGAGAGCCTTTTTGTTGGTGCAGTCTGATATTGATTGTATGTGCATGTGCACATCCTTAAAATAATGACAGAAATATGGTGTTTTGTTAGTAAACTTACATTTATGGATAAAAAATTTAGCTAAAAGTATTAACAAATTTATCATAAAAAAACATTTATCATACTTCTTGGGGAACTTAAAGAAACAGAATAAAACATTTTCCCATCGTAAAGAAAACTCCCTTAAAATATGGACAATAACAAAGCTGCTAAATTCCTTCCAGAATCTCTGTGTAAAAGAACAGTACCAAAAAAGATGTGTCACAGTTTCTGGATGATCCCCACAGAAAGTACAATTAGTATTTATGTCCCTTTTAAATTTGACCATGTAGTGACTGGCTGGATAACATTTATGTAGAATTTTAAATGAGACTTCTTTCACCTTATTTACAATCAAATATTTATGGGGGACCATCCAGACTGTCTTCCACTTGATATCTGGAACAAATCGGTTCCAATAAGATATTATATATGGGAGAGAGACGATATCTTCTTGGAATAAACTACGTATTCCCTTATTGCTGTTGAGCTGAAGTACCACTGGCAGCCTAACTGGATGAAACCACATGCTTCTCTAGGGGGCGGTGTTTCACGTTTGTTTAGTTGTTTTGTATTAGTTGGTTATGGCAGCCATTTTGTTTGCCCCGTGTGTGTCATTTGCTGTTATGTTGTGGCAAGGATTTGTCCACCAGGGGGCAACAGTGGTTGGGGAGCTTTCAGTCTGTGGGGGCGCATGCCCCGGTTCTCTTAATAAAGAAGCAACTGTGAGCTAAACATGGTCTCCGTGGTTCCTTGGTCTTAGGATATCACATATGGCGACGAGGGTAAAAGCCAGGTTTTGCTGTGAAGTTACACCGTGCTAAGTGACTTATGAACTGAGGTTGGCAAGTGGTACAGCGCTAGCATCTGTGGGAAGTGGAGCGTAACCCTCAGTGTGGAATAATGGCTACCACTTTGGGCTCGGTGGCACCGTTCGACAGCGAGCTGCAATCCTGGGAGGAATATTGTGAGATTTTGGATTACTTCTTTGTGGCGAATGATATTAAGGAGGAGGAGAAGAAGCGAGCGGTACTGTTGAGTTGCGTGGGCGCACAGACCTATGCCCTGATTAGGAACCTACTCAGTCCGGTCAAGCCAGGGGATCGTTCTTATGCTGAGTTGGTGGGATTGTTGAACAATCATTTTCACCCTAAGCCGAGTGAAATTGTGCAGCGGTGGAAGTTTAACACACGGAATAGAAGGCCGGAGGAAAGTGTGGGCGATTATGTAGCGGAGCTGAGGAAGCTCGCACAGGACTGTAACTTTGGTGACTCCCTGACGGTGATGCTGCGGGATCGTTTAGTATGTGGAATAAGCGACGACAGAATACAGCGCAGATTGTTAGCAGAGGATTCGCTAACATTTGAAAAGGCGCTGAAGTTTGCTCAAGCAATGGAGGCTGCTAACAGAGACATTGTGGATTTGAAGAGCATGACAGAACAGTCGCGATTCACTAAAGGATTAGGAGCCGTGAACAAGATGGAGGACGGCGGCTCGACGTCACAACAGGTTGTCAGGAAGTGCTACAGATGTGGAGGACTAAATCATGTGGCCAAGGACTGCAGGTTTGTTTCAGAAAAATGCCACAACTGTGGAAAGGTGGGACACATAAAAAGGGTTTGCCGAATGAAAATGGAACAAAAAGGAGGGCGTGGCAGACAAGGTAAACAAGCCCATTTCTTGGAAGAGGAGAATGTGGAGAGTGAGGAAGAAGGAGCTGAAATGCACCACATAAAGGCAAGTGTGACTATGTATAATGTGCATGAGGAGATTAGCATCCCAAGGGAAGAACCCATCAGACAGAAGCTAAAAGTAAATGGACAGAATGTGACATTTGAAGTAGACACAGGCTGTGGTTACACTATCATGTCGAAGGAGTCATTTAAAAAACTTTTTGAAGGCAGTAAGGCGCCCAAAGTAAGCAAGTGTGGAATCAAACTGAGAACGTATGGAGGCCACAAGGTACCCGTGTGGGGAGCAGCCCAAGTGCAGGTGGAATTCAGAGACAGTAAGAAAACATTGGATGTGGTGGTGGTTGAAGGGGCTGGAACTAGTTTGATGGGTCGGGGATGGATTAAGGCCCTCCAATTAGACTGGCAACCTGTACATAAGATCGAAGGCGGAGAGGATGCCTTACAGCGGATACTGGCCAGACATGAAACAGTGTTTAAGGATGAGTTGGGAACGCTGAAGGGGTTTGCGGCAAAGATACATGTAGCTAAGGATGCTAAACCGTGCTTCTATAAGCCCCGATCAGTTCCGTTTGCTATGAAAAAGAAAGTGGAGCAGGAACTGGAGAGACTGTTGGAGGAGAAAATCATCCAACCAGTGAAATTCTCAGAGTGGGCCGCACCCATTGTACCCATACTAAAGCCAGACTCCAGCGCCAGAATTTGTGGTGACTACAAACTGACTGTTAACAAGGTGTCGCCTGTAGAACAATACCCCATTCCGCGAATGGAGGACATGATAGCGGGGCTGGCGGGAGGAGAAAAATACACCAAGTTAGATATGAGTCACGCATATCAACAGGTTGTACTTGATGAGGAATCTAGAAAGTATGTCACAGTGAACACACACAAGGGTTTGTTTACATACACCAGGTTGCCATTTGGTGTGAGTTCAAGTCCTGCCATTTTTCAGCGCACCATGGAGAGTGTGTTGCAAGGTCTGACCAATGTCGCAGTGTATCTGGATGACATCATCCTGACGGGAAAGAATGACAAAGAACATCTTCAAACACTGGAGGGAGTGCTGCAGCGCTTGGAGGAGGCGGGCCTGCGCTTAAAAAGGAGCAAATGTCAATTCATGGAGAAGGAAGTGACATTTTTAGGACATCGGGTGGATAAGACCGGTTTACATCCAGTGCCGGCAAAAGTGAAAGCAGTGCAGGAGGCGCCACCCCCAAAATCAGTGACAGAGCTCAAAGCTTATTTGGGGTTGTTGAACTTCTATAATAAGTTCTTGCCAAACTTGTCCACACTGTTGGCCCCACTGCACAAGCTTCTGAGAAAGGGGGAACCATGGTGTTGGGGACCAGCACAGGAGAAGGTTTTCGGCAAATCAAAGGAACTGTTGCAGTCAAGCAGTGTATTGGTACACTATGATGAGCAAAAGGATTTAATTCTTTCTTGCGATGCGTCCCCCTATGGAGTGGGAGCAGTACTAGCTCACCGCATGCCAGATGGTCAGGAAAAACCCATTGGGTTTGCATCGCGTACCCTGAATGCAGCAGAAAAGAACTACTCACAGCTGGATAAAGAAGGATTGGCTGTGATATTTGGTGTACAGTATTTTCATAAGTACCTGTACGGCAGGAAGTTCATGATTATCACGGATCATAAGCCATTGATAAGTTTGTTCCATGAGTTGAAGGCCGTCCCTCAGATGGCGTCACAGAGGATCATGCGATGGGCAGTGTTATTAAGAGCCTATGAGTATGTCATTAAATACAGAGAAGGCAAAAATAACAGTAATGGTGATGGTCTGAGTCGTCTCCCTCTTCCAGAGAACCTCCCTAAAGAGGTGGCAGCTGAGGACCAAGTGTTGATGGTAGATCAGGACCAGGAGGGCGTGATGACATCTGAGCAGCTGCAAAGATGGACAACCAAAGATCCCATACTCTCCAGAGTGCGTGAGTATGCTATGAGAGGATGGCCCACTACGCAGCATCCTAATTTTCAGCCCTACAGACAGAGACAACAGGAGCTGAGTGTGCAGGATGGGTGTGTGCTGTGGGGGGCGAGGGTGGTGATACCAGAACGAGGTCGACGCCCCCTTTTGGAACAGCTACATCAGTCACACCCAGGAATGAGCCGCATGAAGGGCCTGGCCAGAAGCTACATGTGGTGGCCGCATATGGAGAATGACATTGAAGACAAGGTGAGGTCCTGCAGTACATGTCAAGAACATAGACACAGGCCACAAGAGGCACCGCTACACCCCTGGGAGTGGCCAGAAAAGCCCTGGAGAAGGATACATATCGATTATGCTGGCCCGTTTTTGGGTAAAATGTTCTTAGTAATAGTGGACGCCCACTCCAAATGGTTAGATGTGTATCCAGTTCCATCCGCTACAGCAGCTGCAACCATAGACTGCCTGAGAAATTGTTTCAGCACGCACGGCCTTCCTGAGATGGTGGTCTCAGATAATGCCCAGTGTTTTGTAAGTGCACAAACTAAAGAGTTCATGGCAAAGAACGGAATCACTCACGTCACCTCCGCTCCATATCACCCCGCCTCCAATGGGTTAGCAGAAAGAGCAGTGCAAACGTTCAAAGAACTCATGAAAAAGAGTACTGGAGACACACTGGCAACCAAGTTAAACAGGGCTCTGTTTAGTTACAGAATCACACCACAGTCCACAACAGGGAAGTCTCCCGCTGAGTTGATGATGGGCCGGAAGTTGAGGTGTACTCTTGATCTCATACACCCTGACTTGAAACAAAAAGTGACAGCAAAACAAGATAGCCAAAGACGGTATCATGATAGACATGCCAAGGAACGCATGTTTGTTATTGGGGACACAGTATATACCAGAAACTATGGCAGAGGACCCAAATGGATACCAGGACTTATACAGGAGATGACGGGGCCTGTTTCCTACTTGGTGATGCTGGGCAATGGGACAGTGGTGAGGCGTCACGTCGATCAGCTGTTTGCCCGCCTGGAGCCGTGCCTGGCAGCAGGAATGCCTGAAGGCCACCCAGGCGAGCCCCCAAAGGCAGCCCCAAACATCAGCGCTGAGACAGGAGACGAGGATGAGAGACACATAGAGGTGCAAGTTACACCAGTGGTGAAGCCACATATGGAGAGTAGTGATTCGCTGGAATCACCTGCCACTGGGTTACGGCGATCGCAAAGGACCAAGAGAAAGCCGGAGCACCTGAGAGACTTTGTGCCGTGATTACGGTGAACTGTTATAGGTTAACCTAAGACTGTTGGACTAAAGGTTCACTATTCCGGAGTGAAATTTCAATAAAAGCTGGGGACGGGGTTGTTGCATTTTTTTTATAAAGGTGAAGTTTTTGGTTATGGGTATTTTCTGTAGTGATTAAAACTACAGAGTAGTTCCAGTTTAAGGGGGGAGGAATGTTATGTTGTGGCAAGGATTTGTCCACCAGGGGGCAACAGTGGTTGGGGAGCTTTCAGTCTGTGGGGGCGCATGCCCCGGTTCTCTTAATAAAGAAGCAACTGTGAGCTAAACATGGTCTCCGTGGTTCCTTGGTCTTAGGATATCACATTTGCTTTAGCTAAACCAGTATTTAAGTTCTCCCTGTGTCCTTTCAGCAGGTCAGTTTGTACGGACATGGGAGAAAAAAAAATTAAGACGGACTTTTGCGAGATCTGGCAAACGTTTTGCCAGATCTCGCAAAACAAACTCGAGATCTCGCAAACCTTTGCGAGATCCCCACTTTGTTTTGCGAGATCTTGCAAAAGTCCGTCTCCCTGCAGGGCTCCGTAAGTTTGTCTTATGTTTGTTTGAGATTTCATTGTTATTTTGAGTTAAGTTTGTTAAGTTGACCTCTTTTAGTGGTCTGCCTGTTTAAGTTTTTTGGATTTGTTAAATATATTTTTTAATTAAGGCTACGTCCACACGTACACGGGTATTTTTGAAAACTGAGATTTTCCGTTTTCGTTTTAAAAAATAATCCCGTCCACACATAAAGGCAGAAATGAAAGAAAACGCTGCTATGAACATGCCAAACCAACAGGTGGCGATGTAGTCCTAACCGTGCAGAAATGTTGGCCAATCAGAAGTCTAGAAGCCTCGGTGGGAAAAAGTAAACAAAGCTGGGGCATAGAAGCAGAACCGAGTCGTCTGTGTGGACGGACAGTAACTGTGTGTATGTGTAAGCATGTAAACACTGCAGAGAGTAGAATTAACAGTATTGTAGAAATTCATTTCACCGAAACAATAACGTGGCGCACAGTGTGACGTCAAAAAATGCGCACACCTTTGACGCTGCGTTTTCTCCGTTTTTCTGTCCACACGTAAATGCAAAAAACTGAGTTTTTGAAAATATCCACCCTGGCAGGCGTTTTTAGAAATCTCCGTTTTCAGTGACCAAAAACGCCGTTTACGTGTGGACGAAAGGTGCAAACGCATAGAAAAATCTGCGTTTTCAAAAATACCCGGGTACTTGTGGACGTAGCCTAAGTATACCTGTGTCCTTTATGCTTTACTGCTTGGTCCCTGACAGGGTAATTGAACAAGCAACCAACTAAGATTTTTCTCTTGAGCTTAAAGGTTGATTGAAGAGGATCAACCTGAGCACCACCTCCACAGAGGTTAATGCAGTGTGTTTTTCTTTCCAGCCGGTAAGGTACAAAAGTATTTTTCTTCACATCTTCCACGCCTGAGGCAGGGGAGGAGGCTCGCAGGGTGACAGTGGAAAATAAGTGAGAGTGGAAGCTGGGCTTAGTACAAACTGGTGATGGGCAACAGGTGTGCCTGAAGTCTCCAGAAGCTCTGCCTTACCACTGAAAGAGACTGGTTAGTAGCTGCCCACCCACAGTCAGACAGAGGAAGAGAGATATGTGAAAGTTCCCACAGAAAATCACATTGTATGGCTTCCCTCTCTTTAATGCTGGATTATGCAGGGTTCCTTTTATTTGAAACGAACCTAACTGGTTGTGTCAAATACACTGTACACTGCCTCTATCTGGCAACAGAGCTCACTGCAGGCAGATGTGCAGTGCTGGTGGAGCAGATAGTGACACACTCCCTTTGAAAGACCATAAAACCAGCTTAAGGCTACGTTCACTCTGCAGGTCTTAATGCTCAATTCACATTTTTTGATCAAATCAGATTTTTTTGTCTGTTTGTTCACACTACAAATAAAATGCGACAGCAAACGCGCTCTAGTGTGAACGCTCAAAGTGGCAGCATGCGCAAAAGAAGACGTCACACACAACGCGCTCTGTTTAGACCCAGAGCAACAGTATTGTTTCGGTCTCGGTTGGTGGTCAGAGGGCCCGGTGGCGCCGGTGTCCGGCAGCCTCGCCTCTGTCAGTGCGCCCCAGGACATCTACAATGTAGCTGCCATCACCAGTGTGTGAATGTGTGTGTGACTGGATGTAGTATAAAGCGCTTTGGGGTCCTTAGGGACTAAGAAAAGCGCTATACAAATGCAGGCCATTAAACCTTCCTGTGCAGTTGAGAATCTGACATGGAAGACTGAGAATGGCAACATCCCTTCAACTGGTTTTATGTCCCTTCCTGTGTTCGGTCACACTGGGCCAATACCACCAAGTTCACTTGCTACACTGGGATTAGCCCTCAGTGCCAGAGCAAAGATAGGATGGGGCCCGATTATTTAAGACCTTGTATGTGAGGAGCAGGACTTTGAATTCAATTCTGGATTTAACAGGAAGCCAATGAAGGGAAGCCAAAACAGGAGAAGTCTGCTCTCTCTTTCTAGTCCCTGTCAGGACTCTTGCTGCAGCATTTTGGATCAGCTGAAGGCTTTTCAGGGAGTTTTTAGGACTTCCTGATAATAATGAATTACAGTCGTCCAGCCTGGAAGTAATAAATGCATGAACTAGTCTTTCAGCATCACTCTGAGACAGGATTGCTCTAGTTTTAGAGATGTTGCACAAATGGAAGAAGAAAGGTAGGTCGTGGAAAAACTTCCAAGACCTACAGATTAAGCCTTTAGTCTCTGGTCCTAAAACTCACCTGTTGCTCTCCCTGTTGCAAATTCCACCACTTAACCTGAGTGCATATAATATATAGCTTTTTAAATTTTATGCTGCAAATTGGGTCTTTCTTCAGAGTCCATGGAATTGCTGTCATTGATTGGGACATTTAGGAGAGCACGATTGCTTTATTTCATTCTGAACAATGTCTGTTTGGATTCCTGCTTCGGTTTTTAAGTGGACGTATTGTTTGGATCATTGTTCTAGTTTATAACTCAAGTGCGCTTGAACGTCAGACAAAAGCTGATAATTCTCTGGTAGACAGTAAAGTTCGTGGTTCCATCAGTTACTTTGGGCTCCTTTGCTGAGCCCCAGGCCACCACACCACCACGTTTGACTCTTGGTGTCATGTTCTTTTTATGAAACGTTGTGCTAGCTTTTGTCCAGATGTAACAGCACTCAAACCTTCCAAAAAGTCATTTTGTGTCATCAGTCCACAGACTGCTTTCACAGAAAAACACAAACACTGACCTTGACTGAGGCAACTGAGGCTTGCAGTTATTTAGATGTTGTTCTGGGTTCTTCTGTGACACTCCAGATAAACACCTGATAATTCTGGTTAGCTTTGGGAAACAACATTCAGGCTTCTGGGGTCTATCTCAGCTGCTTATCTAGCTAAACCTGATTAAAAAGCATGTGACAGTTTTAGATGAAATATATATAGACAACCATTCTCCACATAGATTTTAAGATAAATACACACAATAGTACCTACAGATATTAGAATACATATCAGAAATTTAGAAATAAGTAAAGGATGTGAGCAGGAAAGAGGAGAGTCCAATATGCAGGTGGTGCTGATGCAAAGTTACTGTAGCCTGAGTAAGTCAGTGTGTTGAACAATGAACACTCCTGCAAACATAACTGAGAATACAGTTTTGTTCAGCATTTTTACGTCTGTTGTAGCACAATACTCAGTGCTCACCATGCTGTGTGCATAACACAGAAAAACTGACCAAGCAGGCTCCAGAGAAGCTGTTTTGAATGTGCATAGCAAGGGGACACAAAATCCCAGACCTCGTTACAGACACTATTATTAGTTGGTTACTATTTTTCAACAGCTGTCCTGTGGTGATACAGAAGAATTATTAGTAATAACATGGACTCTTCAAACCAGTGTTACTCTGCTGCCCTCTAGAGGATTTCAAGCCAAACAGCAATCTGAGAGAGAGAGCGCGTGAGAGGGAGAGAGAGAGAGAGAGAGAGAGAGAGAGAGAGCGCGTGAGAGGGAGAGAGAGAGAGCGCGTGAGAGGGAGAGAGGGAGAGAGAGTTGCACATGTGCATTAGTGAAACTATAAAGGAAGTAACGGTGCACAAGAAGTGCAACAAACTAACGCCATAACGGAGAGAACAGCTGCCAGCTACATCCAAACATGCAGCCACCACCGAGAAAGGTAAGGATACCAAGAATCTGACGTAAATGAGTAAAATATTCACACTGCACTGACTCCTCGGGGTTGGTTCACTTTTTCTGAAAATAATTCTTTTATGGCCTCATTCACTGTTTTGTCAGCTTTTGTTTTCCCTGCAACTCAAAAGCTAAAGAAATGAAACAACCTGGGATGTTACTGGGTTTGTATCAGCTGAGGTGTTGGCTCTCAATACAAGTGTTAACAGCCTCAACATGCTCGACTGATGAATAAGCTAGCTCCTAAACGCGTTAATAGGCAGTAATGTGCACGACCTGCTCAAAGCTAATGTTTGGGACCACTTCCAGTAATTGGAAATGTAAATGAAGCTTTCTAATATTTGTTGTCTTCAGCTAGAAGGTGCTGTACTTTTCTGTGGGCTTTTTCTCTTATACAGCAATAGAATGATACATTACAGAGATACCAACAACATAACACTGTTTAATAAGGTTTAATTATCTAAATAGACTGCTGTATTTGTGTCACAGGTTAGCATTGTTTGACCTATAAAATAGCCTTGTACCCTGCACCTGGCTGTCATTTTAGCTCACAATAACTATATTATGTAAAATTATTGTAATTATTGTATATACTATATTAAATATAATTTTAGGAATCCATAAAATGTTGTTGTGCACTTTTTGTTGTCACAGCATAACGTGGCACAAACCAGCAACTAATGTAGACTAGTGAATGTTGTTTTAGTCATTAGGCTTTGGTCAAGGAGGTTGTTTTTTTATGAACCTCTCCCAGTTCCAAGTCAGGCCAAACATTACCGGGTGTCCATTAGTGGGAGCCACCATAGTCAGCACTGAAGTTATAATCTGAAAAACTTCCGGTGAAACAAAGCCCACCAATATCGTCTTTTATCAATGAGACTTACTGCACAGCTGCCCCGTGTGTGAACAGGTAAAGGAGAGCCAGCAGATGAAAGTGGTGTTCTCAGAGCAGCTCAACAAGCTGCAGACCAAACAGCATCTGGACACCGAACTGCTGGAGGAGATCAGGTCTGACACACTGTCTGTCTCATGAGCAGGTGTTACGTTACACATGTCCTGTGTGTCATGTGTTGTTTTCTGTTTGCTCCCAAAGGTCCTTCAGTAAGCATCGCACGTCTATAGAGAAAGAATACGGTCAGGTGAGTAAACATGATCTATTCTAGTCCTGTCTGCTGCTGTTACTGACACTTTTCATTGTTTACTGGAAATGCTCAAAATATATTGATTTAAGACCCACATTAGTACCTGAGTGCTGGATTGGGTTTTGACTTGTGTGACGTCTGCACACATACACGGTTTGTGTATGTGTGTGTGTGTCCTCACACAGTTTTATTAAGCTTTTGTCCTACTGTTTTTCATTGATTAGTTCTAAAAGTAATAAGATAATAATATTTTTAGGACATTTGATATCCTGGAAATAAATATGAAATGTAAATTAATGACATTTTAAACCTACCTGGTGAGAGTAACTAACACTGGTATGGGTGGAAGGGGTTATTTGGTTAACCCTGTTATTTTTCAAGTGGAGTGAGAAAAAGTGGTTTCTACCTCGGGCTGAAGGTGTTGAAGGTATAAAGGTGCTACATTTGTTGCTGCTGTTCTGGCTTTTGATGCCACGGTGTTGGCAAAGCGGTAGTTGTGTGAGTCTAGTTTACCTAGGCCGAAAAGTGTTATTACTTTGCTACTGCTGCACATCAGGTAGTCAGCAAACCACTTAGGTGCAGGGATAGGGTTAGGTTGCATTTTAGCTGCATGCTAGGCACAGTTTCAAAGGATGTTACAGAAGTTTCAGAAGATTTTGCCTCTGCAGTTTTGAGCTGCAGTTTAAAATTAAGGTGCCTGCAGGGTTTACATTAATACTAGCAAGCCACCATATTTTGTCACAGAGTCTGAAAGGCTCAGGCGTGCATCTTTTACCCCATGTGTGGCCTTGCACCTAAATGGGGAGGGTTTTTTGACACCAAGCTGGAAAGGTGACGGTCTATGTTCAGCAGTCTGAAGGTTGACTTCTAACCTAGTCTCAGTCAGGTACAAACCACAGAAGTAGGTTTGCTGTGGAGTGTCTCTGCTGAGGACAAAGTCACTGCTTCTCTCACTTAATGTTACAAATCTCCTTGGTTTCAGCTCAGAGCTTTATGTGTTTTCACACCGTGGTGTAGAATGTTTCACGTAGAACATCTGAAAAGTATGTGAGTGGATGTGTGTCTGTATGCATGCATGCATGTGTGCCTGGCTTTGTTAGAGGACAACAAGGTAGCATTCTCCTACCTTTGCTGAAATACTATTAAACTGTTAACACTGACAACTGTTGATCATATTACAACATTTATAGCTGTAAAAAGCAAACTGAGCTGCCCAGTGGGAAGAGCCAAAGGGAATATGTAGCAAATCTCAGGGGGCTACAACAGCAAAATTAGGAGTGCCAGCTCCTTAGTTTAGTTTATGTTTGTCTTGCTACAAAAACCCTACTGTAAGAAGGTAAGCTCCACCTCCAGAGGGTCCAGTGGGTCATGTAATAATACTTTGATCACAGCTACTTCAGTCCACGGGCTGAAGTGTCCCTGTGTAAGATACTGAGCCTGTAATTCCCCTAATGCATCCACTGGGCTGTGAGTGTGTGTATGATAGTGTTGAAAGGCTGTGTGATTGTGCCAGTCCATTTAACAAGTTGCCAAAACAAAAAACTCAATTGACACATTTTCTTACATTTATTACATCCCTGTGTGAGGAAAGTTACTTTGTATGTTATAGAGGATGCACTTTTTCTTGTGTTTTTTCAGGCTCTTCAAAGGTTAGCTGTCCAGTACCAAAAGAGAGACTGGCAGAGAGGAAATACAGATGTGATCACTTCTGGGTAACTACACAACTTTACAGCATGCAATCTTCTTAACAGCTGTTATTGATTGTTGATTTTACTTTGAAAGACCAAACACTCGATTGGCTCTTTTTGCTGTTTGGAAGTTACATCAGCAAAACAGACATGTTAAGAAAAACGGATGATTCTGCAAGAACTTTTTTGTAGTTTGTGAAAAAACAGTAATTGGACAGCAGTGGTAATGTGGAAATATTTTGTTGTCGTAATCTCTTGATATATACATCACATTTGACTTGTTGCCCATTTGAGGAACTGCATTCAATTACTTAATGTACATAAAGCAGAATAATATTATATGTAATATTATTAATATGTGAACAAAAGTTGTTACCAAAGGAAATAAAATACTTTTAGATCAGCAATGTGCTGATGCTTATGTTGAAATAACTTGGCTCTCTCAAGCATGCACCTTATAGCAGATAATAAATGGCTTATGACTAATTTAGAAGAGCATCGTTTAGCCTGAAAAAAGAGTTTGTTGCTTTATAAAACAGCCCTCCATAAAGCTAGACCGCCTTACTATTGATTACTGATTCATTATTGACTGAAGGTTTCTCTTCAACTACTTTCAATACTATTGAAATATATGTTGACTGCAGCTGATCTGAGTTAACTTCAGCAATTACTTCCAATGTCTTTTAGACCCTGATCCCAAGTCCTACTATTAATTAATGCTTCGATCTTAAATATGATCTCTTTTAATGTACATCAGGTCTCAGAGTGCATCACAGCACAGAAACAGCTTTAAAGGCTACAAATGATGATCTTGTGGCCTCTGACAGTGGACTCATCTCAGTGGTTTATTACAGCGATTAGAGCACGCTTTAGCTGCAATGTTTTGAATCATATCTGTCTAAGAGACTCTAATTTGTTGATGTAAATAGAGAGTCGTCTTAACATAGTGAGGTTCCACAGGGTTCTGTGCAGGGATCGGTTCTGTTTACATTATACATGCTTCGTTAGGCAGTAACATTAGAAGACATAGCATACATTTTCACTGATGTGCAGATGATGCTCAACTTTATCTATCCATGTGTCTGTAATAAGGTTTGCAAACCCTTTGGTGTGGGTCTCCTCTGGGTACTTTGGCTCCCAAAACAGACATGCATGGTTAATTAACTGGTGATCTGTGGATGTGAGGAGTCTAAAAGGCTTTAAGATTAAAGCACACAACAGTGTGTGAATGAATGGGTGTTGCGCTTTAATCTCTCTATCTCTCTGTGTCTAATAATGCAGTGATTGGTGAGACAAAGCATTGATACAAAAGGCCACCCTGTGTGTGTTAGTAGTATCTGTCTGTTGGTGGTGATATGAATGCAGTTTGTGTGCTTTCAGGAGTGTGTTCAGCGTGTGGCGCTCTGTGGTCGATGCTACAGCTCAGACTGCAGCATCGAGACTTTTCGCTGCAGAAGAATACCGTCGACTCAGTGGGCAAGTCTCCAAAAGTCTCCGCAATGCAAAGGATGTCCGGGCTAAGAGAGTGAGACAGTGCACACAGATTAAACATTTCTGAACAACACTCACATAATGAAACATTTTTTTCCTGCCTTCCTCCCCTCATCCCCAAACGGTTGTGGCAGATGGCTGCCTCTCCCTGATCCTGGTTCTGAAGGAGGCGTTTTCCTGTTTAAAGGGTTTTCCTTCCCAATACTGTCAAAGCGCTTGTTTAAACCGGGCTGTTTAATTGATGGGCTTTCTCTCAGTTACTCTAGGGTCTTTACCTTACAGTATAAAGTGCCTCAATTCAACTGTTGTTGTGATTTGGCACTATATAAATAGAATTCAGTTTAATTTAGCTTAAAAAATGTATGAAATCTGATGCCTTTGGGTTGTGTGCATATGTGCGTTAGGGCCTGGAACGGCTGCAGAGGGTGCAGGCTGAAGTGGTGGATGCTCTACGGGAACTTCAAAGGGTCAAGAAGTGCTACCACGACTTCAGTCACATTGCCAGTATTGCACGTGAGAAAACTGCAGATGCACAGGCCAGGTCTGTGTTTCAATGCGGAGGTTTGAATCTTCTGCTAAGACTTTTGACCAGCATTTCATTTTGTTTTAAAATATTTTAAAAGTAACTAAAAGTCTGATTTTTAAGGTTGTATTAAATACATTTTGGAACAATGTTTGTCACTTCTATATATTTTATTCTACACTTGTACTCTTAAACTATTACTCATATTATTGTCACGACTTCTTTAATAAAACAGTAAAAAAGTTACTACTGCCGATGGGAGTTCAGCCAATAAGAGCTCAGCTTGCAGATTGAACGTTTCCCACAACTTGTATTTTATTTAGAGCATTAACATAAATATGAAGCAATATGTTAAGTGCTGTAGTTTTCTCTTGTCTTGAATGACATAAATATGATTTCACTTTCTCTTCCAGAGCTAGAAAAAGTGAACATGGAATTTTTCACTTTAAAACAGGACTCCATAAAACGACCACAAAGGTACGGATGATTGAGCTGCTGAAATCTTATTTCTATGCTGAACTGTGTCCTGGTGTAAAGTGGTTTCTCCCCTGTGATTATGAGTTGTCCCAGGATAATCTCTCTTGCCTTTAATGCAAACCAAATTATATTATCACTCTATCCATCCATTTTCTTCCTGTTAACCAATGTTGGGTCGTAGTAGCAGCAGGCTAAGCTGGGTGTTCTGGGTTTCCTCTCCCAGTATGTCCATTTGCTTCCAGATCAGACTAAATGTTTAACCTCTCATGAGTTCTGGTTTCCTTTCCTCAAAATACTCAAGCTGAGTACATTTATTAGAATTAAAATTGAGACTAGAATAAAGTTTGTATTTTTATCTGATAATGTTATTTTATTATTACATTAATATAAGGTTCAGTTGCATTTACAGAAAAGCAACTCCTTCAAAGATCTTAATCTGAGTCTGTACTTTCTCACTTTTTACTTGAGTACAGAAAAGAATCAGTAGTCCAACTTTTACCGGAGTATTTTTTAACACTTATTATCTGTATTTCACCTTAAGTACACAATGTCTGCACTTTTGCCACCTCTGCATTAGGATATAAACAACAACAGCAAAACATCCTAAAGAATGATCCCAGGAGGCATCATGATCAGATGACTCCTATTTTTCCGAGACTCCTTTCGAGGTCATTGGTAGGGTCTCCCAGGGGCGGGGCCACAATAAGAGATTAAAACAAAACCCCAAATGAGCTACAGCACTTCAACAAGAAGCTGTCAGGCTTGGCCGTCAGTTTGGTTCCACCACCTTGTGGGCCGTCCCCCACAGGGACAGGCACTGGGGTCCTGAGCAAGGTGGTGGTTGACCCCCTGGGACGCAGGCTGTGTTTTTGTGAAGTAGAATGAGAAGGTTATTACACAGCACACACTGCTGAATTGTATAAATGTTGCCTGTTTGTGTGACATTGTGTTTGTGCTCACTTACATGTTTGCAGCTCACTGCCAGACTCAAAGAGTGCGATGACCGCTTGACTGAAGTTCGTAACGAGTATCTGCTGACATTAGCAGCAGTCAGAGCGCATCGGCAGCACTACTACACAAACGACTTACCATTTATTATGGAGGTAATCCACACACACTAACACCGTCAGTGTGCTACATTTATATTGACGTTTTTACAGATGGAATGGACCAAAATGTCCTTTCACAAAAAGCTTCATGGCTACTTTTTTTTAAGGAACTAGTGTCACCACAAGTGTTTGGATGACTGTTTTGCCATGTAGCGTTTAGCCTGCTGCCTGTACTGTATTTAATGAGAACACAGAGTTACAGGAAACACACATAACATAAGTGATTAGTCTTCAGCAGAAACTCAGTAGAAAATGTTTGAAAACTGACCTTTAGTGTCTGACCTCCTCAGCAAATGGATGGTGATATTTATGAGGATTTGAGATGCCATTTCACCCTGCTGTGTGGGACTGAGATGGACTGCTGTCTTCATACACACAAACAGTACAGCGGAGTGTGCGACAGTGTTGCAAAGGTTGGTGTTGTATATATGAACTACAAAAAAGAGAGATGAGATGCTTTGGCATGCTTTGTATATTTTATATATCGACACCTGTGGTCATTGGTCATCACAGGGCCTCAGACTGCAAATGATTGGTTCAATCTGTGATTAGTCCCATTGCACATTTGTCTATGTTGTAAACTGTGACAGTGTTGGATCATCATGTTAAACATGTCTTCTTAAAATAGAGTTGATACCTTGTGTGAGGATTTAGAGTTTTATTTTTGTAAGTGAATAATGAGAATGAATAAGAAGTAAAATAAACTGTAATCTGATTAGCCTGAATAAATGATGCATTGTGACAGATTCATAGTAAGACCCTCCTCACTATGAGGAAACCGTGATAACCACATTTAGAAACAATACTCTTTGAACATCCAGCTGCTTGTACAAATAAGTTCACCATCCAGCACACATGAGGTGAGAAGCATCATTTACATGTAGATGTATAGAAATGGCATAAACAGTTTCATGTGTGGACTTTGTGTAGATGTTGTTTGTAACCAAATCAAATCTGTCACTGCAGATAGTAAGCTCTAGACCGGGAGAAGCTGAATAAATCTCGAGATGTTCCCCTTAGCCTGTACTCTCTTGCCAGTCCAGAGTTATTCCCTGCACATTTTGAGTACATTTGACTTTCAGGTGTTCATCCAAAGTCGGTAGAAGTGAGAACATTGTATTTTTGTTCATGCTTTTCTAGCATTTGTGAAAAATTCAGCAGAATTTGCAGCGCTGCTGTTAATGAGAGTTATTTGTTTCTTTGAGGATGGTGTAACCTGCTTTTGTTTAATTCGTTTTTGTGTTGCAGGTGACCAGAGACAGAAATGTTCAGCAGTTTCTCCAAGATTCGGTATCGTTCAGCAAAACCCCTGAATTTACCTTCCAGCCTGCTCTGCGTGACAAGGTGTGTCTAAGGAAGACATGCTGACTGTAGTCCAAGTGCCACAGTGACAGTCCACAAATTGTAGCAGAGATTTAGTGATGAGCTCCATATTGAGATATTTTGCATATTTGGCTCAGTTTAATACAATGAGAGAAAATGTGTGACTTGGCAAACATTGGCAAAAAATTTAGAATAGAATAGAATAGAATAGAATAGAGTCTCTGAGGGGGGTGCCAATTGCCCACCCGCTGCAATTTCCTCTTGCCTACAGTACAGCAGTTGAACCAGAGTGTGGTTGCATTATATGCTCACTCAATGCCCAATGCACATATCTGATCAGAAAACCACATGGTAGTAACTCATTGTGCATGTAGACACAGTTAATGCGACCTGCTTCAGAAAGTCATTCAAAGCGATTCAAGTGAACATGGCATAAGACCCTCCTTCTTCACAACCGTTTCCACCCTTTTTGGAAGATTCAGTACCATCTGTCCTTTCCCATTTCTCTCTTTAACATCCTGCCTATCCCACACCTCACCCCTGGTCCCTTCACTTACTACTTCAACCAGTTTACTCTTATTCTTTCTCTTCTGACATCCAACCGTTGTGGACTAATAAATTGGCACTGGCAACATTCACTCTTTAAACTCATGATCGTGTCTTCACTTTTCATCTCAATAACACTTTTACTGAACTGGTAAATGGTTCTTATCTAGCACTTATCTACTCTCCACAAACAGCATATCTGCCTTCTCTCCACGATATCAGCCACCTTTCTCCCTGTACCTGTCCATGCTCACACCTCCACACCTGCCCAGAGATGGGCAGTAACGCGTTACTGTAATCCGATTACTTTTTTCAAGTAACGAGTAAAGTAAGGGATTACTATTGCAAAAACGGTAATTAGATTACCGTTGCTTTCCCGTAGGAACGCTGCGTTACTGCGTTACTAAAACCGTGATATTTTTGCGAGAGTGTCTCATGACAGTGACGTAAGCGAGTGCGACGTTCGTGACAACAGCTGTGTGCAGATCAACAATGGATCACATATCGAGTGCAGAGAGAGTATGAGCGTGCAGCGTTTAAAGCGTGGAAGTACTGACCTTATTTTGAGTTTGATTCCGTAAAAAGTGACAAAAACATTAGTGTCCGCTGTGCGTGGGAAGAAAACTTCTTTTTACAGTGAAAAAAACCCCTAAACTTCCAACAAGCACCGAGTAGCTACGACGTAATGGGAAACTCACAGAGAAACTCGCGGATTCTTCCACTGACCGCGGCACACCTGCACCAGGGTAAACCTCCGCCTGCCCCACTCCTGCTTTACAGGTGAAAATAGAGCAACAGGACCGCTGAGTCTTTGACTTTATTTATTTTCTGCTGTGTTTTACTTGCATCTATTTGAAAGACTGAGTGTAAACACAAAAAATATTTTATTTTATGTGCTGGAATGTGCAGAAAATAGGTTTAAATGTTAAACTAATTTCTTCCAGTCAGAGAATGTTGCATATAATTTAATTTTTTAAAAGATTAAAACTAATAAAACAAGTTTTAAAAAAAGACTTTTCCATTTGATTACATTTTGTATGATGGATTATGCAGAAAAAGTAGAATTGGGCTGAAAGATCTATCGCTTTATCACCTGTTCAGGTGAAGTAATCAGTAATTAGTTACTGATTACTTTTTTCAAGTAACTTGACCAACACTGCTCCTGCCTGTCTTTCTCTCTCACCCCCTGCAAACATTCCTTCTCCCTCTCCTGTTTCTGTCTTTAACAGTAACACAGGGACTTTAACTCAGTCTCCAGCCTGGAAATCTCATTCTTGATGATCCACAAGCTTTATTTGGCAAGGATTTACAACAGATCATTTACTTTTTCAAATTCAAACTCCATGTTAGTTCTTGGTCATTCCAAAGGTTTTCTGTACTGCCAAATACTGAATTTTGTATTTAAAAACATTATTTTATCATTCATACAAAGTCTATATCTTAAAATGAATTACAAACTAAAGCTGTTAAGCTTTTAGTAAATTAGAAGGTTTTTTTCACTGAAATGTAATAAACCGGGACTATACTCTAAACTAAGAAATACTCAAATGAAAAAGTATCTGTGTAAATTCACATTGTGGTCGCTGGTACTCCTCTTCATAGGTGTCAGTTCTGCAGGAAGTTTGTAGTTCAGAAGAAGAGGGCTGCCTGGTGAAGGAGGCCAAGAAATGGACTGCCAAGGTGGCTAAAGACCACAAGATCGTTGCCCACGGAGAGAGGGTGAGAAACTAGAGGAAGAACCGTCACCATTGTGATGCAGTGGCTCCTTTCTGGTTTCCTGTATAATGTATAATTTTGCATTACGTTAACTTTAAGATCTGCTTTGTTTCATCAGGCTCTACAGATGTTAGAGAGCCGACTGAAGCTCCTATCCGGGGAGACGGCGCTCAGTGTGGAGCAGAAGATAGCAGAGGTACAGGAGAGCGTCAGGAAAGCCAAGGTACCGTATTTCCCGGACTACAAAGCGCACCTGAATATTAGCCGCACAAGCTAAAATCAGGGGAAAATCCTGTTTTGTACATACATTAGCTGCACCTGACTAAAAGCCGCAGGTGTTTCAATGTTGACTTATCATATGTAAGAGAATATGCACAAAGGGAATTGTCAGGAAAGAGATGGCTGTTTGGAGACACACCCCTTTTATTAATATTTTGAAAAACAAGTTATGGGTACATATTTGCACATGTAGTACATAACAGTAACCTACAGCACACCAGAAAAATAGATTCAGCCTACCTTTTAGGCTCAGGTGCAGTGACACAGCTTTAACAAGAAGAAAAGTCAGTCATTCACCATCTTTCTCTTCTTCCTACGCACTAAAACCACCAAAGTCCTCTCCTCCAGTGTCGGAAACGAACAGGCTCAGGATGGCTACGTCATCCACTCTCCGCTTCTTTCCTTCGTTGTCACTTTCAAAACCAAAGAAATCCTCGTTGTCAGTGTCAGAGTCGAACACCCTCAGAAGGGCCGTGGCGGTGTCCTCCTCTCCATCATGCAGCAGTCCAGCCCTTCGAAATCCGTTGGTGATCGTGGATGTTTTCGCACTTTTCCACGCTGTCAGAATCCACCGGTGGAGTTGGGCATAACTTGCTTTTCGCAAGTTTATCGCCGCTCGTCATCCACGCCTCCCGCTGAATGCGTAGCGCTACTTTGAAGTTTGTTTTTCGCGCTACTTCGTACGGCACTACGTTGCCTGGCGGACGGACATGTGACTAACATACCACTCTTGAACCCCGATCCTTCCGCCAGGCAACGTAGTGCCGTACAACAGCGGAACAAACAAAACAAATCGTCTTACGATATGACAAAAATCATGGACAATCCATAGAAAAGCCGCACCTGACTAAAAGCCGCAGGGTTCAAAGCTTGTGCAAAAAGTAGCGGCTTATAGCCCGACATTTACGGTACTTGTTTTTGAAAGTTTCTCCAGCCTATAAGTTCAAAATCCAACATTCAACATTATTGATACCACAAAGTATCAACACTATCAATCGTCAGATTAAAAACGCTCCAAAGCACAAAATCTGTTGCACTGGTGAAATAAAAATTGGTGCTGTATCAGTTTTGATCAGTTTTATATCATTAGCTGAATCTGAATCTGTGACATCACAGCAGTGACATCACCAATACCATACCAATCAGGCATAACTTCACGAGCACAGAGAGGTGAAGTGAATAACACAGACGGTGGGTTATATTAGGGAGCAATGAGTTTGGCAATATATAATAACGGCATCTGGAAATCTACATTATAATAGCTGAAATATGAAAGATGTCGTGTCTGTGTAGTTGAATTTGTCTCAGAGGGATTTAGATTTCGATGTTGCTCATGGTCGTTTAACTGAGGCACACAAAATCAGCTCGGTTTCAGCTTATGACCAAACCAAAGCTCAGGAAAATTCGCGAGTTACACAGAATCCGTACGACTCGGGGTTCAGAGTCACATGTCTGTGTGTGTCTAACTAAGTTTCCTGGTTTTTCAGCTGAACAGGGCGAAGGCCGAGGCTCGCCTGGCCCTGCTGTCAGAGAGCACACCAGGAACAGAACAATGGCTTCACGCTGCCATGAACCAGGTGGAAGAGGAGTTGGAGAGAGAGCGACATCTCAGCGAACAGAGGAAGTCTACTGAAGACTTTTCAGTATGCAAACAAACAAACACACAGATTGAGCTGCGTTTTCATCACATGGTGGCTTGCATGTCCTCTTTAGAGGCCTCTATCACTCGTAACGCAATACTCCTTTTGTCCTCTGGGGTCAAAAATGACCCCACTTCATTTGAGTGTTTTTTTAAAGTACATGGTATAAATTGTCAATCAGTTGTGTTACACCTTAAGTTTTACTTGTGTGTTTATGACTTTTTAGCCATACCCTTTTCTTTACCCAAGAGTCTTTGCCTCTGACCATGACCTGCAGACCAACCAGAGGTGTATCTGAGATGAAGAACATAGGGATATCATCCTGACCTCATTATTTGAAACTTTATTAGACTGTATAACTTTAATATAAGCCTCCACCACTGAAACATTATACATGTGACAGAAAGTAAGGAAAGCAAAATACGTTCTCTTTAACTTCAACTTTGCCCTGACCTTAAAATCAGCCGTCAGCCTCCAACACAACACAGGAAGTCGCTTTTTGTCTACAACAAAAACACACAAGTATGACTCCACAACATAATTGCACACAACAGATGTTACACACAGGGGAACAAACAGGCTAAAGACTATTTCAGATACAGAATTAACTTCAGTGCATGCTTGCTGGATGACACTTGTTTTATCACTCAGCGTGTCTTGCAGATGCTCTAAAAATATTTTTGGGATCAGAGTGGAGACGACACCCTTAAATCCTTTGTTTTGCAGGAGGATGAGTTTGAGCTGACTGACTTTGAGGACTACGATGATAATGGAGAGATCTTCACAGATCCAGTGTCAGCATCTGGAGTGTGTGTTTACCCTGCAGCCTGCAGAGGTATTTACAGCTATCAGGTAGTGATCATCAGCACCCCCCCTCCCCCCTCCCCACACACACACACTTTTTAAAACTTTTTTTTTAGCAAATTCAATGAATCAATGAGTCTAAAAGATCTGTACAAAGTCTAAAGCAGAGCTGTTAAGGTGTTTACAAGATGCTCAAGGCTGTTGTTGGTGCCATAGTGGTGCAGTGGATAGCATTGTTGCATCAAAGCAAGAAGGTCCTTCATCAGCTACCCCAAAGCATGCTCGAGCCCGATGTTGGAGATGTGAAATGAACAAAAAAGAAGTTTAAGTCAGGAGGATCTGGTGATGGCCTGCACGGGTCATAGAGGGGAGCCAATGATTTTTTGGGCGGTGCTCTTTACCCTCTGCGCAGCCTTCCTGTCCTCAGTAGTGGCCTAGGTATGAATCACTCAGCTGAGATGTGGGTGCCCAGAAACCTGAAGGTGGAGACAGATTCCACCCATTCTCCATTTATAATGAGAGGAGGGTGGACCTGCCTGTGCCTCCTGAAGGACGTTCAGCTTCAGGTTATTTTCTGAGAACCAGCAGGACAAGTTCTCCACCTCTGCCCTTTACGCTGTCACATCTCCATCAGAGATGAGCCACAGTGGTGTCATTGGCATACTTGACGATGACATTGGTGGGTAGATCGGTTAGGGATGGGAATGATGGTGGAGCCCTTCAGACGGGTGGGAATGACATTAGTCAGGAAGAGGTTGAACAGCCCAGTGAGGATCTCTGCCATTTGGTCCGTGCAGGCTTTAACCACATCCCCTGGGATGCTGCTTGCACCCCTCCTTAGGTTGGAAGAGCGCTTCACAGAAAACTGTCCCGAGTTCTGATCAGAGCCTGTACTTCACTCATCGTCCAAAGTTTTCGGTTAGCAAAAACACGGATGTCACATTCTCTACACAGCACTTGATGTAGAAAAGGACAGACTGAGTGTCTCTGGGGTCCTGCTGTTCAAAGCTGGACCAGTCTTTGCATACAGCACTGAACTGATGTTTTCATAAAATAAGCAGGTCTGTGTTATATTTTTTAGGTTTGTATCACTATAATGTTAATATAGAGTAATAACAGCTATTTGATAACCTGCATTAACAGGCTTACAGTTAAATAATGGAAAATTATCTCTTTTAGGCTAGCCAATCAGATGAGCTGTCAATCATGGAAGGGGAGGAGCTTCAAGTAATCGAGGATGGAGATATGGAGGACTGGCTGAAGGTAACAATACTGATGTGATACAGTATAATGTACTTTATTGGAAAGGTTACTCTGATGTTCTCTGTGCAGGTGTGTAACTCGTGTGGTCAGGTGGGCTACGTCCCTGAGCGGTATGTGCAGCTCCTGTGTCTGCCAGCAGAGGACAGCACTCTGCTGGACAGCTCATTCAGCTCCACCTCCTCCACTGTGACTAAAGAGACACCAGGGAGTAGAGGTCTGTGGCCATGTTTACACTTGCACTTGACGTCACATTACTTACTGTGCACTTTGTATAAATAAGTGCTGCCTCAGAGGGGAAATATTGACCCAGGCCCTACAAATCCTTCCTAAAACTTGGATCAAGTCTATTTTCATTCAGTCACTGAAAGTCATAAGAAATAACTGAAAAACTAAGATAAATTAAGAAGATGAATCTAAGATGTATTTTTTTCCAATTTCCGTAATATGAGTTTACACCATGTGCTCTGATGTGTCTCAGGTGTAGCCAGGGCTCTGTACTCCTACCAGGCTCAGAGCGCAGAGGAGCTTTCCTTCCAAGAGGGGGCGCTAATACACCTGATACGCCGTCCACGTGGAGAGGTGTGTGTTCTACGCTGCCGTTGGACGTTGGAGTGATCACAACCCTGGATTTGTAGAAAACAACGTAGAGCCCATCATGCACCAACAGCAATACTTTTTTTAAGAATGTTTGTTTTTTTGTCCCTACAAACATGACTGCTCTACATGAATGGATAGAGGGTGTGGCTTATTTAGCGATTTACAGTAAAAAACACCTCATAACAATTTAGCTCTTTCAAAGCTACAGAGGAAGGGAGGGAAACCCTAACAGCCACCAGCTTTTACCTCGCTTCAGTCACTCAGGGTGAAGACTGCAAATCTAAGTGAGTCTTTTTACAGGTTGATGATGGTTTTTGGGAGGGAGAGCTGAACGGACACGTCGGCGTCTTCCCATCGCTGATGGTAGAGCTTGTTCACAATGAAGAGGAGGATGAGGAAGAAAAAGGGGAGATGGAGGTGAGACTACATCCTGGTAATCAGAATCTTCTGAAATTCAAAAATCAGTTTTTCTGATGTTTATTTTCCTCTCCAGCCTCTTCCAACCCCAACCATGCCCCCTTTCTCCCCTCCCATCCCCACACCCTCAGCTCCTAGCTGTAATTCAGAACTGAGCGCTGCTTCTCCGAGCAGTATGGAGGACAAACAGCAGGCTGCTCTAATGGAGGGATCAAAGCTGGCAGGCAACAGACCGGGTAGAGTCTATTTCTCTGTTTTCTATCTAAAATGTGTCATTTGAGGTGTTTCACTCTGTGTCTATTGCACCGCCAGAGGCCGGAACCAGCAGCCACAGCTCTCCTGAGCACTCCAGCACTCCACTGAGACCAGTAGGTGCAACACCCACACGTATCTTATAGAAAATAAAAGCCTACCTCAGAGGAGGTATGGAAGCACAAGCCCAGACAGGGCATTTTAACAGGCAGGAAGAGACAAAGAAAAGGCAAAAGTTTGGAGGTGAGAGCAGGGACTTTAATTATAGGGATTATAATAATAAGCATGGAGATGAAGAAAGATAAGATAGAAGTTCATGTACAGCAGAGAGAGGTGGCAAAGAAAAGGCTTAAAGTGAACTGCATATACGACTGGACTCTAAGCAAGAATAAAAGTAGGGCTGGGTGTCGTCACTGATTTCTAGAATCGATTCGATTTGAATCGGGGAAATTTTGCCTCAGACAGTCAGAAATATTATAATTCTGATCATGCATCAGTACATTTTCATATTTTTATATCTATAAAAAGGAAGCTGACACTTGCCAGACTTTATCAGAGCTGTGAGCATCACAGCAGAGGCCTTTGTGTCAAAGTAGCTGAAGATAAAACACAGAAAAACATGAAGGTGATTTTCCTGTTCTGGGATTTTATAAAAATATTCTGCAGTACATCAAAAACGAAAGAAAACCATTAATCAGCATATGAACATTACCTGATGCTGCTGAAGTGAAGCAGAGCAAAGTTACAGCGGTTTGATTAGAGACACAGCTGAGTGTTTTGCAATTTTGCACAATTTTAAAAAGTTGAAATTTGTTCAGTATTGAACAGCAGAAATGAGGTTTTCTTTTCGGAAGTAAGTAAAAGTAAAAACAAGCAAGCGAATAATGCAGAAAACAGATGAGAGAGAGAGAGCCGTGCATGAAGTGAGATTTTATCCTGGTGGAAGCAAAACAGCAAAAGTCAGAGTGAATCCATGACGATGTTTATGTGAAGCGTAGTTTGGATCTTCTTTTGCTGCTGGTTCGGTCAATGTTGTTTGGAGAGAGATAAAACTAACAGCTTTAGAATCGGCGCATAAAGGAGGAGTTCATGAATGTAGGAGATGAGAGCATGGGTGGTTAGTAAAGGAAGTGTAGAGGATTAGGAAAGGATGCCTGAGGAATGGAGAAGTGGTGTTCTGGTACTGATGTGCAGGTAGCTGTTGAAGGTACAGAGGTGGCGATCAGTGAGCAGCAGTAGGGCTTCATGCAGAGAAACAGCACCGTAGATGTGATGCTTGTGATGAGAGGGACAGATCAGGTTGATAATTTTGGAGACAAAGTTAGTGAGGAAAGGCTGAGATGGTTTGGACACATGCAGAGAGGATTCATAGATGTAGCAACGGAGGACACACAGAGGGCTGGTGTGACAGAAGAGGATGCTCAGTACAGGGTGACACGGAGACAGAGCTGGGACTAGCTGACGGAAGATTTGAATATCTTTGAGCTCACACAAATCAGTGCTTATTAAAACCCACATTTATTTTCTCTCTGTATTGTTTCAGTGTCGAGCACCTCCTCCACCTCCAACACAGAAGACTTCATCTCAGGCTTGAGACAGACTGGAGTCGTAGCTGTCTTGTTACAGCCAAAACATTGCTGATTTGTGCCATTTATGTATCGTCAGGTGGTTTTCTTGGTCATATGAGGCGTCACACAAGTACAGTAGTTGCAATCTGTGTGTGTATCACCGCTCTGTTCATCGTCGCTTTTGCAGGAACAACAGGTTATCAAGAAAACATGGCAGCTTAGATCCAGAGCATTGTTTTTTAGTACTTGACCTTTTAAAGACTGCCAAAGCACTGTTACAAGGAATATCAAAATGCCAATTGTATTAATACAACTTGTAAAAATAAGAAATTGCACATGCAATATGACTTTGAACCACAAGATAGTCCAGCGAGTCTGTCCTGAATCCAAAATGAGACATTCCTATATGAGTATTACTAAAGCTACAGCTAGATCAACAGTCAGGATTACAATATGTCCCCACTTGTTTGGGCAGCTAGAAGAGCAAAGAAGCATTACAAAGTCATTTATATGTAAAGAATGTAATACTTGACATGAAACTTTTACAAAAAGTATCTTTTTAAAGCGGCATTGTAAAAACAACCTTAATTGATTGCAGTCGTGTGAAAAAGAAAGTTTTCACAGCACTCCATACACTTCTGTGAAAGCTTATATAGCACTACTTTTTTAATAGGAATTAACAAGTTACATGGCAGCCAACTGTTGATAATCAGATGCACTTGATTAACATAAAGAAGAGGTTTTGGCAGTTTGCTGGTCGGGAGCATGGAGGTGTGCAAACTCACTCCAAGTTCAGACTTTGCAATTGTCAGAGAATTGCAAAACACCCGAGCGCTACATCTTACACTCTTCAGACCCCAGTAAGTATGTTAAATATTAAAGTCAAATGTGCACAAACCCCAACTAATCGAAGCAACACTGTAAAGAAGAGCGGGCTAAAACTCCTGCACAATGTGTGATTCATAAAGAAATACAGAAAGTTGTTGTTGCTAAGGGTGGCTCTGCAGCTATGCAACCCTTCCAAAATGCAACCCATCCTTCCCACATGACTACACAATCGCGTGTTAAACTTGGACCTCTTAAGTTTTAGTGTAGCAATCACTAACAAACACAGTTCAGATGTAACATTAGGTATTTGTTTTATTTTCATGAAGTCTAACATTAGCTAGCATACATGCTATTCTAAACGGCAACAGTTAAGCTAGTTAGCATGTCGAAGGCTAACATATGATCTACTTGTTTACCCTTATATTATGATATTATAATAACAAGGCTAGTGTCATAATTAAACAATTTGCTTTTGGATTTTTGAAATATCCTCTTCTATATAATTGTTTTTGTACTGTAAGTCATTGTTGTGGAATAAATTAAGTTATTAAATTTGGAGTTTGTTTGGTTATTTATGTAAGTCATTACCACCTGAATCACTTGGCTCTTGTGGCATTATCTAATAAGGAAAAAAGACACACTCAGAGCTTTCAGAAGCACAGACCAGAGTTTTGTTTTGTTTTTTATTGCATCAGAATATATTATAATCCATCTGCTTATTTACATTTTCTTTAGTGTTTGTATAATATTTTACAAATATTCCAAGCTCATCACAAGAAACATCTCTCAAACACTCACACTCCAGGATTTGATCAAGCCAATTATAGTAGTTATTTTTGTTTGCTTGCTTATTTATTTCAGGTTTTGCAGCTTTCAGTGGCGCTTCAGTAGCAGCACGAGTTCTTATCTCAATGAACCACACAAATTCCAAGAACTGGTTTTATCTTGTCAGCCTGAAGCAGAAGAAAAAAATGCAA
Source organism: Astatotilapia calliptera (assembly GCF_964374335.1). Taxonomy (NCBI): domain Eukaryota; kingdom Metazoa; phylum Chordata; class Actinopteri; order Cichliformes; family Cichlidae; genus Astatotilapia; species Astatotilapia calliptera. The sequence goes on from NC_137423.1 coordinate 2,988,314, forward strand.
CTAAAGTGAAAACCAGATGACGAGTCATGTGACTTTACATACTTTTTCTACTAACAAATATCACGTTTGTTTGTCAGTATAGCATCAGTTCCTCACACGCGGACAGTACAGGTGATATGTGAAGTATAGACCTGCCTTTATTCTGGTTTTAACTTCGATCAGTCAATACATAATCTGACCTCTGCATAAAAACACAGCACTGTCCATGAGGTCAACTTTTATATTTAAAGAAAAGAAATCTGTGAAATTCATTGCAATTGAAGCTCGGAATGAGATATCTTAGCAACAAATGGTTCTGAATAACTCGATGCGATGCTGCAATCCAGTAAACTTGACTCATGATTTAAGTTGAATTCATTAACCTGTAGAAAACAGACAGACTGATCTAATCATGGTTAACCAGGAACATAGTATCAGTGTTTAAATCATCGGCTTCATTTTGACCGAATACAATTATGTGAATGAAAATCCAGCTTTACATGGAATCATATTGTTATCATCACCACAAAAAGAATAGGTCTTAAATCATGGGCTCCATATTTTTTTATAATCCAGTCACTATACTGTATTTGAGCTTTATTTTTAATTGTACTTAGTCTAACTGGAAATTTTGATATGTTAGAGGTAATTAAGAATGTCAAGTTTTCACTTCAACTGTAAAAATAAAAAATAAAATAGAACATTAATGAATCATCTGCACTGAACTATACTTTTTATTAACCTCTGTCTCTCTTCCACAGCATGTCTTTATCCTGTCTTCCTTCTCTCACCCCAACCAATCACAGCAGATGGCCCCGCCCCTCCCTGAGCCTGGTTCTGCTGGAGGTTTCTTCCTGTTAAAAGGGAGTTTTTCCTTCTCACTGTCGCCAAACTGCTTGCTCATAGGGGGTCATATGATTGTTGGGCTTTTCTCTGTATCTACTGTACAATATAAAGCGCCTTGAGGCAACTGTTGATGTGATTTGGCGCTGTATAAATAAAATTGAATTGAAGAGAAAATAAGCTACAGACACCTGCTCTGTTAAGGCAAATCATAGGCAGTTCATATAGTTATTTTTATGTTTTCAAAGAGTATATAATATATATGCATGTAATGCCGAGTTAACTGTTATGGGTGTTTAATTATAGTGCATAAGTGAAAAAAAAACTTGTGTCTTTCATATACACATATCCAGCTGTGTAAAACAAACAGCCCTGTGAACGTATCATGTTGAAAAGTACAGACATGTTAATGCTGCTAGAAAAGTTTGCTGGAGAATAATGGAAATACACGCTAACGCATGAAGATGCTATATGTTCATTCATTTATAGCCATGCATAACACTGCACAAGGAGGCAAGCCACTCAGAGAATGGAATGAAAAGCGAACGCATGGGAAAAAATGAAAACTGGGACACTAGACCAGGGACTTCTGGGTTTGTTTCTCACAAGGACAGGAAATAATGCTGAACTCTGAACTGTGTCTCTTAAACTTTCTGTTTTAACACAGCTGTGAGTCCCAGGGCTCGAAGCACACAAGAAAGTATAAAGCTGAATAAATACAGATTAGCCCCATTTTAAGGCTACATCATTGAGAGCTAAGTGAGATCAAATTTGTCTATAGCTTATATTGTAGCTTGCTAAACAAGCATATAACTTTGTGCTCCATTCTCTTGTTCAAAGATGGCCAAAACACCAATATTGTGGTTTCTGTCAGTAGTACGGAAAGTTGTATATTAACATTTCACATCCTGTTGTTCTCCCTGCTTTATGAGAGTGTTTTAGGCTTTTCTTCATGAAGTGAGGGAGGTTCTATACATTCAAAGATCAATTATATGATAATGTAGTCTGATAGCTATAGCAGCTTCAAACAAATTAAAACTTGTGTGGTTATCAGTGCTCAGCCTCATCAGTTATTTTAGTGACTAAATGAGTAAAGTGTCGTTACACAAAAATGGAACTAAATTTCTAAACAACTAAAAGCAGACAATAAGTCTTCTTCTGGCCTCTGGAATATATAAGTAGCTAAGTATGCTTCTGTAGTTGAAGCATATAATGACCTTGTTACTATTAATATTCATTAAATTAGACAATATATAGACATAAAAGTAAAGTTATAAATAAATAAAGAATGAATAATATCACCCTGGTTTTACTCTGACACGTGGCCTTTCTTCATATAACCATGTTCAAGTTTCACAGCTACGATCAACTGTACAATCAAATATTGCAAACAGAGTGCATGCATCAATAGAGATCCAGTCTATTCACTTTTATTTTATATCATGTAAAATGTTACAAGTTGCAGTTTAGCATTCCCAATATTTTGAAAATGTACACCTTTACATTATTTTTATTTTTAAGTTTACTTGGAAGTTGCCTGCAGGTTGACAGCTTCTTGGGAAGAAAGTGCAGCTTAGTCGTCCAAACGACCAGCTGACAGTTTGCTGCTCTGCTTTCCAATATTGTTTTTGCATCAGTTTAATGTTGAAAATAACATGTTTGATTTATGCATTTATTTACTTATGCATTCATATTTAAACGACAGAAAACTGAGCCATGGTGTGGGGTTAAAGAGGTTTGTATTTGCCAATGAAAGTGTCTAGCACCATCATAAAAGGCAAAGGTTCTTGAACAAAGTAACAGTGTGCAAGTCCTTATCGGGGCACTACTACTGACAGGGCACATACAGAAGAGTGTATATCATAAATGTTCTGCTGTCAAGGTAAAGTTCTTTGTTGTGCTGTCACCTACTCTCCTATGAATGACAGTTAGCAGTAATTTAGCACAAATATTAATTTGGGGGAAAGAAAATGGAATAATAGGACTGTTTGAACCAGCTTGCAACATTTGCACCTTTATATAGCATAGCATCAAACACAATTACAACTTAATGGAGAGCCAGCACATTAATAAATCTCCAGCTGCCCATGGAGTCATTATGGCTCCACTTTGCTTCACAATCTAATGGATGTGTTGTAAAGAATTACTGTTTCAACCATCAGCTAGACCATCTTACATCTCAACAGCCCGCTGATCCACAGGTCATACTACAGCCATTAGTAAAAGGATATCACTTTATGTAAAAATGATGGGCTCTGCTATCACCTCAGCTATAGCTAGCTTAGTGCTCATGTCCATGCACTAAATGTGAAAGAAATAACCTTCAAGTACATATCTTCTGCAGTTCAGCCAATAAACACACTTTTTTAATTCAAAGACGAAGCAAACCTAAGTTTCTGTAACACCGGGTGTTCAACATAAAATTACACCTGCAATACACAGGAACCATTCATTCAGGATCTAGTGTGGTCACTAGTGTTTTTAGGCCCATCATGATTAGATTTGCCAGCCATCGTATGAATATGCTCATCTTTGACTCGAGTTATTTAACAAACAACCATTTTGTGTTCATTTCTGTGTGGTATGAAATCTTGAAAGACAGTGAACACCATCTGTTCATGTTGAATATAAAAGCAAACTTAAAAATCACACAATTCAACACTCCTCAGGAGTTTCGTTAGCATGCTAAAGTCTGCTAATTACCCCTGAAGTCAAAGTACAGCTGAGGCTAATAGGAACATGATTTCTTTTAGCAGCTGTGGAATTAAAACCTACGGAGCCCCACAAGGGACAAAAAAATGACAATGAACTTTTGTGAGATCCAGAGTTACTTTTGCGAGATCTCGCAAAATAGGCCGCATCCTTCGCAGGTCGCATTTGAAGGCCGAGTCGGTGTATCCTTCGTGGTCCAAACTATCCCAGAATTCATAGCGCACCCCAGCCACTTCCAGTTTCCAACAATGGTGGCAGCTACTTAGTTTTAATATTACTCTTTCTGGGTCTCAAAATAAACTAAACTAAGATATTTTGAGGCAAGAATGTAGCTGTGTAAACTTCAAACATCTGCTCGGTTTATCAAGACATCACATATTTGCAAAAGCGCTCCGATGTTTTCGAAGACATCTGTTACCCACCGGCTTGAACCTGACCGCGAGGTCGAGGCTTACTAGAGCCGGGGGGAGGACCATACTCCCGGCACACTGTGCCTCGACCTCACGGTCAGCTTCGAGCTGGCGACCTCTGAAGGATGCGGCCTATTTCGCGAGATCTCGCAAAAGTTCATCTCCATTTTTTTTTCTCCAATGTCCTTTGTGGGGCTCTGTAATAAACCAGCATGTGGGAAAGAATAATAATTTTGACGTGATCGTGGAGCTAGACAAAAAGTTATTGAGATGCATCTCGAGAAAAACTTGATGAAATGTCAAAAAATGTCAATGCAATCATTCTAAAAGATACAGAAATTTCATTCAAGATCACCAGAGGTATTGAGATTCATTCAGAATGAATGTCTGTAAAAAATTGACTCAATGACTGATCCATCCAATTTATATCTAAACAACTTTGTTGAAAAACACTTTGAGAGTTTTGAGGTAAAACTGGATGTTCTATGTCATCTTTTGTGAGATAAACAAAAGAACAAGGATCACTAAACATCAGTTTCATCGGGAAATTTGAAGTAATGTCAGTGGTTGATAAGGTAACATCACCTATAGTTGTGTTATTTTCTTGTAATCCTGTTTCAGCCACTTTAATTTCTCTTTACATTTCTTCACTATGAGGTGAGTATTTTTTTTAGCAGGTTTAGAAAAACTAAATTGCATCTTTGCTGTCAGTTCTCTTCTTTCTGATTTGGTCCATTTTTAGGGCTCATGTTAAAACTGTTGTTTGTATGGTAATATTTTGCCAGATCTACATTCATGTGATTGACCAAACTGTATCTGGACAAATCACTGTATGTTTGCTTCACTTATGTCCTACTCTTACACACAGCCCAAAAACAGATCTAATAACTTGAATTTTTAGCTACACAGTAAAAAGTTCCTCCATCGGTTCCCAGAACTTTGACAAAGCTCCGGCTGTGAGAAAGTGTGTAGAGCTTAGAGGATTCCCATCATTTGGGGATATTTGGTACTGAAGTGCTTAGTATGGACCAAAGTGTGAACTGAAGAGTGGTTATCCATTATATAAAGACAATTTGAAATTTGTGTGGATGGCTTTTCAATCAAGCATCCAGTCCAGTCCCCCTACAGTGTAACCAGTTAATAATTAAAAATATGCTCATGGTTATTTTATAAGAATGCCTTATTCTACTCAGTGGTGGCAACAGTCACTTTCTTTAGATCAGCACTGGACACTTAACTTTTCACCACTTTGTGACTTCAGCTGTCAGTCCTTTTCCATCTTCAGCTCCACTTCTTCCTCCATTAACTGTGCTCCTTCCACCTGCATCACCTTGCAGTCTCTAATATCTTCCATTTCCATCATGTCCTCCTTCTCTTGACTCAAAGACGGGATAACCTCTACACCAGAAGTTTTTCCGCTCTGGCTCTCAGGTTGTGTAGCACCTGGTACAAAATCTTCTCCTTCAGCTGATCTGATAACCCTCTTGTCTGTTTCAGCTCCAAGTTCATAATCGTCTTCTTTCTGGTCGTTAGTGGTTGACTTCTCTTCTTCCACCATTGTGACAACAGAGAACTCCCTCTGGCTGTCAGGACTGGCTTTAACAATGGTCACACTACTTATTCTGCCACCTTGAGGTGAGGAGGGAGACAGGCTAGAAGGTGACAAAGGTAAACTGCTTGATCTGTCTTTAAAAAGTTGTTCAGGTGAAGATGAAAGGGCAGAGCTTTTAGACTCCCCTGCTGCAACTGGTGACAGTTTATTTTTTTTTAGAATTCCAGGTCTCTTAAATTCTAATTTTTCTTCAGCTTTGGGCATTGTGGTGCCTTCAAGCTCTCTCTCCGGAGCCCGGGCTTGTGATGGACTATAAGTTTGTCTAAAGGATGAATAGGAAACAGGTGATTGGCTAGACATTTCTTGGTGAAGTGGGAGTTTCGGGCTTGGTGTGAGGACACGAGGAAGTTCTCCTTTTACAGCTTCTGGTGGCATATTTTTTGAGCCAACTTTGGGACTTGCTGCCCCTGCTAGGGGGGATGTAGGAGTTTTTAATGAAGAAACTGAAGATGGCATCTTGATTGGGAAGGAAGATGAAGGGGATGAATCTAGGGTTAAACCTGGTTCCATATCTGAACCAGAGCTTAGGTCTTGAATAAGCTGAGAACCTGTCCTGGAACAGGCGTCAAGCTGACCAGTATGAGTGACAGAAGTGAAACCTGGAATTGATGTGGGCATAGGTACAATGGGTGTAGATGTCTGCAGTGGACCAAACTCATATGCCTCTTCAGGTTTTATCCACTGACCCTCAACATTTACTCCCTTCTCAGATGGAATAGGAAGAGAACTTGGGGCAGAAACAACTGTACTCCCGGCTGAAGACTGGATCTTTTTACAAGGTTCAGGATTGAGCAGAGTTTTAATCTGGGAAGAAGGAGAATTAAGAGAACTTGATGTTTTGTTCTCCTGTTGTAGCTCAGTCTCAAGTATGGAATCAGATTTAGTGCCATGCTGAAGATCAACTTTAATGTTCTTAACAGGCACGGGCTCTTCCAGCACTACAGGTTGCTGCTGAACAGCAAATTTAACCCCTCCAATATCTTTGCCCGTCTCCTCCCCTACCTTCATACCTACAGGGTCACTGCCCCGCCTTAGCCCAAATATAGTCACGCTCTTTTTTCTTCTTCCCACATTTGCAGATACTCCACTGGCACTTTCTGAAGGTCGGCGGACTTCCTTAAACATGCTTCTCAGGTTGTATCCGCCATCTTTCCTATCATCGCTGTCTTGGGATTGGTCCAGCTGGTCCCCTGAAATGGCCAATGGACTTGGCCCACCATGAGACTTTTTATCAGTGTGTGTCACTCGGAACCTGAAAGGATTTCAATAAATTAATTACAAATCCTCTTATTTGTCACTACTTTATCTCTGTGTCTGTCCAGTTCTTCATTATTACCTGCCAACAGAGAAGACAGTCTGTTCCCCAGGTCGTTGCTTGGCACGTAGGGTTCTGCTTTGTCTGCGGCCTTTTTTAGATTTAATCTGGGCACAGAGGTGGCAGGAGTTGTGGTCAGTGCCTGAGTGAACTGTGTGGAGATGGGGAGGAATACCACCAATGGACTCCTTACGCAACCTGGCCATTAACATGAGCAAAGTTTTGAAATTAGATTAAATACCTTTCTACCTTAAATAGATCAGAATGTTTTATCCAGCTCAATCCCCTCAGTGCCTTGATTTTACAAGAAACCTGAAGCTACCTTACAGTCTCTGGCTCTAAGATGTTAATGTCCAAATCAACCCCATATTTTGGAAAATGGGGAAAAAAGTGAAGTCCTAGAACATTTAGATCACACTTAGGCTACGTCCACACGTACCTGGGTATTTTTGAAAACGAAAACGGAAAATCTCCGTTTGCAAAAATACCCGTGTACGTGTGGACGTAGCCTTAGATTATTAGAGTCTCAGTGACGTTCACATAGGCAGATTCTTGAAGAATGCCCAGATCATCCTTATGACTGGGTCATAAAATGTGATAAAATGTGTAATTCTTTAACGGTTAATGCAATAATTGTTAGAGGTCATATAAAAAAGTAAAGATTACCATGTAGTGTAACATAGCTTTAGCTGAATAAGCATACCTGGGGTCATGACGTACGCAGACTTTATGGTTTCCCAACATCTCATTGAAGGCTTCCATATTTGCTAGAGGACACAAATAAAAGAAGTAAATAGTAAATTAACAGGAATACAACTTCTACTGTTAGGTCCTGGGTCCGTGATCCAGTTTTATGTATCTGGACATTTTTGTTCCGGTTTATTTAATGCTCTAAAATGTAGTTTATGTTCCTGGCTTTGGTTCTTATTGTTGCGTTTCTGCCTTGTGTAGTATTTGCATCTGTTTGTCTTGTAGTTTTAAGGTTTCTGTTTCTATGCATGTTACATGTCACCCTTGTCATTTTACTCCCAGTCCTAGTGTCACATTCACGTGTTTCTGCGTCTTGGTGTTAGGTCCAGTTCCTGTTCCTGTCTCGTCAACCTGATTAGTGTCAGCTCTGTTCCCACCTGAAGCCTGTTCCCTCATTACCCATCCCATGACATTATGAAGGAACTGCCCACTCCCACCCATGAAATAGCCTTTAAGTCAATAGTCCAGTTACTTTTGGTCCCTTTAAAAAGAGCGAGGCACACGTCGAGGAGCTGAAACTCCTAAACCGGGGGTGCATCCCTACTCCAACACAGCTGAATCATATGGTTGGATTACCTCTTCAGCATGCCATCAAGTCTGACAAAGGCCTGATAACAAGCCAATCAAACGAGCCATTTGATTCAGGTGTGTTGGCACAAGGATGCATCTAAAAGCTGCAGGACAGTAGCTCTCGAGGACTGAAGTTGGACACCCCTGTCCTAAACCCTTCATCCAATTTGAATGTGGATACCCTTAAATGAAAGTTGAGAGTCTACATCAGGGGTCTTGAGGGCCGGTGTCCTGCAGCTTTTAGCTCTCACCCTGGGTCAGCACACCTGTATCAAATGAATAGTTCATTACCAGGCCTCTGGAGAACTTCAGACCCCTGGTCTACACATCATTTCCATGACCATTATATAACTATAATTGGAATATGTTATAGGTTTAGAATTTCCAAATTCCAACAAGAAATTAAAAAAATATTGAGAAAATATTGGTGGGTTCTGTCACCTTCATTTTGTATGATACATTTAAGGATCTGCTCCACCGTGTCCTGGTTCTCTTCATCCTCATCTGAAACACAGTAAAACAAACACATTCATCTTCTAGCTGATAAATTCCTTTTATTTTGTTCTTAAAACATAAGAGAGTGAAAGTCAAGATATGGGCCTGAATGCAGGACCTGGCAGAAGGTGGCAAGCAGACCAGCCAACCATCTCTGGAGCTCCACTATTCAGGTTTACTCTGCTGGCATTTGTCTGTACCAGGACAGCCACAAGGTAATGGGGCTATTTACTCAAAGCTGGGGATCTGGTGTGTGCCTATGAGAGCATGTCCACACACCAGTGGGCGTGGGTGCGGAACAAGTGGTGGTGGTCAGATTTCTAAAGTGTGCCGTAGTTCAGTCTGGAAGGTGCTCAGCTGATGTGTGTCATCAAAAGAAGACACTTCAGTGATTCTTAATGGCAGAAAGGCCATGTACTGTCAGGGAGAGACTCACCTACTCACTTCTGCTTTTCACAGTGCTGCAAGCAGCAATGCTAGCTGGCACTGTAAGCTAGAGGCACGTGATTCACATCACTTCAGTTTTATTTGCACACCGCTTATTGCAGTATAACGCAGGGAGTGTTCAAGGTCAGCTGATCCAGACCCAAAACGGAAAGCTTTAAGACTAATCTTAACATTTTTGTCAGAAGAGGGACCTGAAAGTTGAAGGCTCTGCCTCCCATCCTACTTTTTACCACAAGTAAAGTGCGCTCTAACGAGGTACTATGCTACACTGAGGTCTTTAAGATAACATGGAATTCATCCCAGAGGAAATGAAGGGAAGCCAGTAAAACTGCTCTCTTTCTAGTCCCTGTCTGCTCCCACTGCAGCATTTGGATCAACTGAAGGATTTTCTGGGAGTTTTTAGGTAATAATAATTATGATGAATTACAGTAGTCAAACTACAAGTAACAAATGCAAGTGGTAAATGAACTGGTTGTTATACAACGCTTTTCTATGCTTAACTGCTTTCTATCTAACATTCACACACATACTTCGATGGATCCATCGGCGAGCAACTTGTGTTCAGTATCTTGCCCAAGGATACTTGGCACACAGACTCGAGCAGCCAGGGATCAAACCGCCAACTTTCCGATTAGCGGATGGTCTGCTCTACTATCTGTTAAGCTACACGACTGGCATCTCAGCTTCACGCTAAGACCGAATGTTTCTCATTTTAAATTTACTGTCACGGGTCTGTGACTCAGTGTTTTGCGTTTGTTGATTAATTTATATTCTTCGATTATTGTTATTCAGGGTTTTGGATATTCCTTAAGTTGGCCTGTGTATAATCTCAGTCTCTGGGTTTTTCTCTCTGCCTGTTTCATGTTTCCTGTTTTATTTTGGGTCGAGTACAATAACCTCAGTTTTATCTGAATTAAGAAGCAGGAAATTAGAGGTCATCCAGGTCTTTGTCTCTTTGGTGTGTGTTATCTGAAGCTGGGTATCATCTGCATAGCAGTGAAAATGTCTGCTATGGTTTCTAATAGCAATGGGAACTATTTAGAATTCAACTTATTTTTAATTATGTAGCGCAAACTCAAAACAACAGTTGCATCAGTGCGCTTCATATTGCACGGTAAAGACCCTACAACAATACAAAGAAAGAGAAAACCCAACAACCCAAACAGTGGGAAGGAAAAACACCCGTTTAACAGGAAGAAACTTCCAGCAGAACCAGGCTCAGGGAGGGGCATCTATCTGCCACGACTGGTTGGGGTGGAGAGGAAGAAGAGACAAGAGATTAATGATAACAAATGACTACATGCAGAGAGGTGTATAAACACATTGTGGGTGGAAAAGGTGAATGGAAATCAAAATTTCCACAGAACCCTGTGGAACTTTATAATTCCAGCCTTATTGTGTTATGAAGACTCCCCGATTCCGTGAACCAATTGGAGTCTATTAGATAGTTATGTAATAGACTAGCTACTAACCAAACCACTGCAGTGCCTTAATATGTGCAGCACATACTATAATATCTGTAATAAAATATTGTGCTGGGGTCTAGCGCAGAGATGAGTCCCCCGCAGAGATCATAAGATCATCTGTAACCTTCACTAAAGCCGTTCCTGTGCTGTGAATTTGAAACCTGACTGAAAGTCTTCAAATGAACCTCTGCAGATGATCTGTTAGCTGGTTTACAACTACTCTTTCAAGAATCTTCTAGATAAAAGGAAGGTTGGAGATATGCCTACATTTAGCGAAGACAGCTGCGTCAAGCGATGGCTGTTTAAGTAACAGTTTAACTACTGCCAGCCTAAAGTCCTGTGGTACGTGTCGGTATTTGGTTCATTTATTAAGGAAAAGATTTTTGGAGGTTAACTCTGAACAACTGGAGCAAAAAATGTAAATAAATATCAATAGTATTGAAAGCAGCTGCAGGTAGTGATACAGCTGCGAGATGGTTATGAATGATCTTTTCTTTAACAATTAAAACATTCATGAAGGGAAAGCTTTGCTCAACAGAGCTCTGACTTTCAGCCCGGCTACAATCACTGATTACCAGTAAGATGTTCTAGTTTTACAAAGTATTTCTCCAGGCTAAATGATGATCTTTGAAATTAGCGAGACGCTATTTCCTCTCCAGCTTACGAGTCATCTGCTTTAACGTGCACATCTGTGACATGACAAGCACACGAGCACAGCCACTACGATAGATGTGTTAGCAAGCTAACAATAGCCCACTGTTTGTCATTGTTGTGGTTAAATAAATGAATGCAGCTTTAATCCTCTATTTATGTTACTAACAGACACTGTCACAAACAACAAAATGTTTCTGTTCGCTCTGTATTATTGTAGAGTCTTTATCTTACAATATAAAGCACCTTAATGCAACTGTTGCTGTGATTTCTTGCTATACAAATAAAATTGGATCATATACATTACTCATAGTACTCTAATAGTAATCTATTACAAATATATATGTAATTGTCACATGCACAATAATGCCAGTATGGCTAACTTAAACCTTATTTTACTTTCTGTCTTCCTTGATTAGCCTTTTCTCTCCAACCCACCATCTGCATTTTCTCCTAGCTTCTCCTCCTCCTCCTCATCCCCCACGTCGGTTCGACAGTGATAGCCCTTCTTCTTCAAGAGGTGGCAGATTAGGAAGCCCAGCAGTCCCGTAAGAAAGAAAAGGAAGACCACCAGAAACATTATGTAGGGTGGAGGCGTCCCTGCCCCCATGGCTTCTAATTCAGTCATAATGTGGCTTCAACCTGAAACAAAACAGAATCCATGTCATCCTTGAACTCCACTGTTGGGACAGTAATGATCTAAGCAGGAACATTTTTTCAGAGGCTGCAACATTAACATCAATATTAGGTTAAGAGGATAGAGAGACTCCTCTAGAGGAAGTGGACGTGAAACAGAGCAGGAAGAAATGTGTGTCATACTACGTGCATGCCTCATCTGTATTAGTTAATGCAAATGCCACACACACATCTACTGTTGTCTTATTATAGGCAGTTAGGCTGTGAAGGGTTGTTTTCTAACCTTTAGCATGACTACGCTTTAACAGGGTGTATGAGTTGTGAAAGTTACGTACGTGTTTTCTATCATAAACTAATTATTATTTAGTTGAAAGTTTTGTCATGGTCCTCCTGTGCGTCTCCACCATCTCTCTTTGTCTCTGCGTCTGATATTGTGCTTGTTGCTCTGTGTGTGGGTGTTTTTACCAGCCTCACAGAGGCGGGATCCTCCTGGAAGCTCCGCCCTCTGCACCTGAATCAATCAAGCACCTGTGGCTCAGCTGGCACTCAGCTGTTTGCTACTTAAGCTGGGACCTGACCTTCAGTCTTTGCCTGAGTGTTGTCTAACTGTAGTCGTCTGCACTGTGTCTCTCTGCAAGGCTCTGTTTCAGTTTACTGGCTAAAGAGTTTAATGCGTCTCTTCCTGTGGCAGGACGGCCCAGTGGAGTTTGGAGAAAGTGTTTGTTGCTTGGCGGATTCTCGAGAGACTCAGAGGATCGGGAACTCGGATTCACCGACCTTCCTTCCAGGGAATTTTGTACAAATAGGACGTTTGAACTGAGAACTTCAAAAAGACTTTGTATAGAGTACTGTCTGCACCAACACTGTAAATAATCTCAGTCCTGCATTTGAGTCTGGCCAGACAAACCGTGACAAATGTACCTTTATTTAAAACACCTGTTTGTCTAATTCAGAATAGTCTCAAGAATTATATATGTATCTTACATTAAACCTAATAATTATTCTATTAACACCAGTAATTGTAACACTCATATAATCTTTTTAGTGGTATTTTGGATTATATTACAGATTGCGTGAAGTTTTTTTAAACATACCAACAGAAAGCCATGGAGGCAGACATGATTAACAAAAAGATCCAAAGATGTATTTTGGATTGCATTAACCCCACAAACACAAAATCCAACTAAGCCCACAAAGGGAATCCAAAATCTCCTGGAAATAGGAGTAAGAACAGGAATCATGAGGGAAAGCAAGCAGGCTGATGACAACAAATCCCACACACGTGTTCATGTAGTTCCTGAAAAAATTCCAAATCATTGACATTTTCTTATGGTTAAAAAAAAGCTTATGTGTAGTAGATCTTAGACAAACACAGATCTGGAAAAAGGTGTCACCTGCAAACGTCTCAACCACTCAATCTTTTTCCTGCTCATTGTTTACCATACTCGTCTTATTCTTCATTTACTTTGCTTTGGTTATTGTAAAGTCTCTTAGGCTCTGCCCAGGCAACAGTTTCACCTACAAATACACATTATAGGTTCAGAACTCAGCTTTTTGTCTGTTAAGCAACAAATATTCCTGTAACAAATATTTCTTACCAGGTTCACTGCCTGCGTGGACACATCGGAACTTGTGAAAGTCTGCGATGTTACTAAAAAACAAGCTACTAAAAGAAACCAATAACAACAAAGCAAAAACGCTGTTCAGATTTAGCCGATAAACATTGTTTCCAATGAGTGTGGTGGATAAGAAACTATCATACAGCGTGTGCCCCTCCAGTCTGGCTTCCCTTTAGCCCCACCTTTTCTGTCTATCTCCAGAGAAGAGATGGGGGCGCAGGGCAACCACGTCCTTTTTATTCACAAAAAGAAATGTTACAAAATCTTTTACAAGTAAAGCTTTATGCCTGTAGTACAACTTGTGCTTTAATGTAGTGATACTACAAACTGTATCATAGAGAAAGGTTAGAGTCATGTATTTGTAGTATTACTGTGTATATGTACATTTTACATAACGTGATTATGAATAACATACTTGCATACATGTACTGTATGGTGTAACATATGACTGCTTATCAGTTTGGCCCTCCAGCTGGCTTATCAGCATCCAGTTACGCCCTTGCATGCATGCACGCGCACACACACACACACGCACACACACACACACATGCACACACACACACATGCACACACACACATACTGTATTAGCACTTGTTCCCTTTGAAAGTGTTTTTAAGCAGTGATAACAAATATCATTAGGATCATATTCAAAATAGAAAATCTTTGTGAATTGAATAGTTATGTGGCAATTATTCAAAATGTAAAGTTCACAGAGGAGGCAAAAATACACATCTTTACTTGAGTAGAAGTACAGATACCTGTGTTAAAAAATACTATGGTAAAAAAAATTTAAAAAGTACTGATTCAACTTTTTTACTCAAGTAAAAGTGAAAAAGTACTGTCTCTGAATGTACTCAAAGTAAAAAGCAGCTCTTTGAAGGATATTTCTACCAGCTACTTTTGTGGAAATCTCCTGGAACCTTGTGATATATTAATATAATAAACAAAATAATATTAATATATAACTTTATTTGTGTAGCTCAGTTCAAAAACACAGATATACAAAGTGCTTGACAGTTTAAATAAAAGCCACATGTTCCAACACAGAGACATGTGAACAGACAGGGTTACACATTCACTTTAACATTGGGTGGGATCGCCAGTAACAATTAGAAGACCTGATCAGAGACGTCACTGCAGTGATAAGGTTTCAGGAGTTCTGATATATAAGCAGGGTCCTGTTTATGAAGAGCTTCATATGGTAAAAGAGGGGGATTGTAAAGCTGATTCTATGCAGGACTCAGAGATGTGAAAAGCCAGCTATGATAATCATGGCAAAGGAAAGTGAAGGTGTTTACTAAAGGTTTCAGATGCCCGAATGACAGGAAAGATTTGCTTTGCAATGTTTCTGAGGTGGAGAAAGCCAGACTGGGTGAGCTTAGAAATCTCAGATTCAAAATTCAGTATTGGTGAAACATGATAACAAGGTTCTTAGCAAATGTTTTGATGTCGCTGGAAAGGGGGGCAATGTACTGACTGACCTCGTTAGAGAAAGCGTCGAACACGAGAACATCAGCTTTACTGACACTGAGATGGAGCAGAGGGAGGGGTTCGCTGAGGTATGAGAAGCTGCTGAGAAAAGTAAAGCTGTGTGTCGTCTACATAGCAAAGGTAAGAGTGTTAAGTGAATAGCCTGAGGGTTATATCCATCTCCCCCTCTCTCTCTGCAGATAAGTCAAGCAGGACTAAAATAAATGTTCATCTTCATCCAAGCAAATAGGTCATTTTTACTGAAGCTGTTTCCGTGGTGTGGCTTTGTCTGCAACCAGATTGGAGTTTACCAAACATACTGTTTACCTCAACTAGCTGAAGGAGCTAATGAGCCAAAATCCGTCAGGAAAATCAGACTCAGACAACAGAACTGAATGAGAGACCTGGGTTGAAAGGGCACCGACCTGAACAATGACCTGATCCTATCGATCTTCCCAGTAAAGTCTTTGCAGTCATTAGAAGCTGTGCGTGGAAGGCCACAAACTGAGGAGTGTGGATTGTGTTTATCACCACTGATCAAACTAAAAAAATGAGATGTTGTTGGTTCTTTAATGAGCTGAGTGTGGTTAGGAACTCCCTCATGTGGAAGTTAGAAAGAGTTATAACTGCAGACACACTTCAGAGGCAGAAGCTTACACAGCACTGTTAGGTATTTTAGTACCATGGTAGCATTTACTGGATATTGTTTTATAGTGACATTATGCAGGAAAACTCTGTCATTCAATAAGGCCCCTTTTGTTTTAGTTATTTTTCTCTTTGACCCAAGAATTGATGTGTGAGAATCACAGGCTGGTACAAGGTTGAAATACCACAGAGATCACTCCCTCAGCTACATTAGTTTCTTAATCTTTTAGATGCCTGTTGAAGGCCAAATGGTTTGTTTCAGATTTCACTAATGTAAGAACTCTTCGTTTTGTGCCTTGAAAATATGTCGCTGAGATAATCACAATTGTAGCTGAACTAATAAACTACACAAAGGATGCTTCTTCACCCAAGGGCAGGAAGACGCTGCCTTATCTTGGTCTGTACTGGTTTAAACTGATAATCTGCTGTCTCATGAATTTTACCCTCTATATAAACTGTTGTACTTGTGAATAAAGTTGAGTCACTTTGGGAAGACAATCTAAAGCAGTCTCTGTTTTCTTGTTCTCCCAAGCTGCTCCCGAGCTCGTACTAACACGCTGAATGGCATGCTTGAATATTACTTGAGAATATATTTGACTGTGTTACAGACTAAGGGACATTCTCTGCTGATAGACGTCCACGCCTCGGAGGAAGCCGATCCACGGAGTAGGCCCTGGAAACAGTTTCCTTCAAGCACAGTCATTAGATTATTATTAAAAATGGTCAATATGAGACATTTCCATCTGCTTTTTTTATTGATAAGCATCATGATTTTAAAAAAGGACACTTATTTGTACTTGTTGCAGAGACTGGGCCTCCCTTTGGATTCTGCTTTTTAATTCATTACCTGCGCTCTGACTGTTAAATGCCACCAGGATTGCAGCTGAAAGAATATTAACTAAAACTGTCTTAAATATTTAATTATAGTCCTGCAGGATGTTGTCCTACTGATAGAGTTGGACAAAATCTGTTAAGTACTTTTCTCTGACTTTCCTTCCTTGAATACTCATGCAGTGCTTTTAATACTAGACTTTTGTGCAGTACTGTTCATTCATAGTTATAAAAGGTCAGAGGGGAACCCGCATGCTAACTTAGCGAGCTGATAAGCAGCTTTGCTCTTTCTAATTCCCAGATAATTGAAAGATAAAGAATTTAATAAACAAAAAATGCAAAACAAACAACACCGTATTCATTTTGTAACCTTTTGACCTTTTTATTTTTATAAGTTACATTCTTGGCGTGAGCGTTTCGAGTGCATACTACCAGAACTGTCATCAGGGATGATTTGCCTTTGCTGTATTTAACATTTGATTTAATACTGTATTTAACTGAAAGACTTACTCCTCAGTGTTGCACTTCTCTGTCTACAGGCTGTATTCTCAGAGATTTTCTTCCCTCTTCCTCCTACTTTCCAGTCCCAGCCTCTCTTCCTTTCCTTTTTATGGAATTCTGTTTAACGTCTGTTTTTCAGAGTGAATACTCCAGGGGCTAAAGGGAACCCCAAGAGGAGTAATGTCTCATAGTTTGTTTGCTTTTCTAACTGAACTGTTCGTTCATTTGGCTGTTGTTCTCATGTAGAAGAACGTGCACTAGAGATGCATTTTTATAGCAGTCTACGATGAAGCATTTACACACAAAACTAGAAACGGATTGGAAATACTTGTGCACTCACTCTGAAATCTTGGGGGGAGACATATTTAGCCTCACTTGGTTTTCTGCAGACAGCTAGACCTTCACCTGCTCCCAGTTATATTGTTGCAGCCTTGATTGCCACGGCTTCAGTGCTGACCCACTCGTCACATGGCCTTCGTGGATGACAGACGCCTATTCGGTTGTTTTTTCTGAAGTTTCGACGACTTTTTCTCTATGAAATGTTTTGTGAGGAATTTTTCATAATCAGAGTGGAGCATCTGAGCACAGAGGAAATTAGCTTGTAAATTTAGGATTTCACATTATGCTCATTTTGGAGTATAATCGACATCTCAAAGGACTCGAATATCCAACTTGTAAATGCAACACCCAGCATTTCATCTAACTTCACAGTAAAAACATTTTCTGTCATATACAAAAGCAAATGTCATTCCAAAGACATTCAGCGAGCGCCTCCTACCCGACTCCCACTGAATCAGCTGATTTTTTTTAATGATAACTTAAACATATCTGATGCAGCCATGAAAATGATTTGCCCTTTTCTTGTATGAAACCTTGTACATAGCTATCTACATACTTTCATCATTTTTAATCTCTCATAACTTCTTAAGTAGAAGACTTACACATCATAAAGCCAATCTCTCTTTTGGCTTTAGCAAGAACGAGCACTCAAAGGACATTTTTAAAAACCCAATAAAACACATTACCAATGCTGTAATAGTTTTGATCAGCTGTCTATACCACATGGTGATATGACCCTTTAAATATACAGAAAAAGACTATTCAATTTTCCTCAAATAAACGATCGAAAACAGATCCTGTCAGGATTCACACGGACAAAACCAGACACAAATCCATCCAGGATCACAAAAGCAGTTTTGCTGTGATACATCTCATAAGAATGATGCTCAAGGTCAGTCATGGAAAACAGGCCTTCATTTCTGGCACTTGCAGTGGATGCAACATTTGTTTCCCCGTAGATTTAAACAGAGCTTAAATTTGTTTGAAAACCTTGTATACCCGTCTCCTGTACGTAGACGTTACAAGGGATCAAAACTTCAGTCAAAAGAACACAGTTGTAAGGCCCTGTAACTAGGATCATTTTAATGGATAAGTGGAATGGAAATTGCACAATAATGTTACGTTATTGTACAAAAACCCATCAGGTGAAACTCTCAGAATGACGGAGACACATTATCACACTAACAGTCTCCTCTCTCTCGCTCTCCCATCTTAAAGAACCAAAGAGCTCAGAGAAGCAGAGAGATGACTCAGCATCCTCATGACCTCAATAGTATCTCTTCCCTGTTTGTTTCACGATATGCTTGCAACGCTGCCTTACGTCAAAGAACGGTGACATCAAGATCTATAACAATTTGCATGTGCTACATCAGAGAGGGAGGAGAACGTTCTAGACCACTCTGTTGGTAGTTTAATATTAACTTTATTCTATTTCTATAATTAGCTTTTAAAATGTCCATGGATATGAAAACTGAGTGGCAAGGACTCATTTTACACAGTAAAACTCCCAACGTGTTTAAACTGGTTAACATGAAAGTACTGCTAGTGATAATACAACTGGTCAGATGGGAACACGTTTACATCATTCTTGCTTCTCCATGATGTCTTTTATTGTCTGCATTTAACAGTGTTATTACCTGAGATAACTCTGGTCCCACCGTACATATTTAGATGAACTTCTTTCTAACTGGACCAGGCTTTAAGTCACTGCAGCACTAGCTGCACTTTTCAGCCATAGATGTTATCTCAGTCTTTTATATACAGTCTTTGTTTCCAATATTTTCACACTTTCGAGTATAAAGGGATGATGGAACACTGTGTTGCATGAGCCCGTGCATAATTCGCCTCCATGGTGGGAGGAATGCATCACACCATTTCTTCAGATTTGTCAGCAGCTGTACTCATGCTGGGGAGGCTCTTTTTTAACTTACATCAAAGGTTTTGTAGTGGATTCAGATACAATACGTTGGGAGGGCCCTGAAGTCCACATATTTTCCTCTTGAGCTTGTGAAAATATAATAACTTTGCCTTGTGGCATGAAATAGCAGCTGATGTTAAACTGTCGCCACAAAGTAGCGAACATGGTCAGCAGTACTTAATGTGGTTGCAGCATTAAGACCATGACAAACAAAACACTATTCCACATATCATTACGATGAGCAACGAGTACTCGGCAGGTTAGGCAGTGGGTCCATGCTGTTGCCCCCCATCTGCAATCTCAACAGAAACTGCAATAGCCAATGAGCAGTCATACCTGCCCCCCTTCATCACATCGGTTTGGTTTGGTTTTTCTAAACCAAGACAACAATATGAACACACTCATCTCTAGGCATTTCCTAGTTAGTTAGTTAGCTAGGACTAATTAGGCAATACTTAGCTGTATATAGTTAGACAACAAAGCCCATTAGTTTTGGCTGGAAGCATGCACTTAGTATTGTTAGGTATTTTAGCACCATGGGAGCATTTACTGGATATTGTTTTATAGTGACATTATGCAGGAAAACTCTGTCATTCAATAAGGCCCCTTTGTTTTAGTTATTTTTCTCTTTGACCCAAGAATTGATGTGTGAGAATCACAAGCTGGTACAAGGTTGAAATACCACAGAGATCACTCCCTCAGCTACATTAGTTTCTTAATCTTTTAGATGCCTGTTGAAGGCCAAATGGTTTGTTTCAGATTTCACTAATGAAAGAACTCTTCGTTTTGTGCCTTGAAAATATGTCGCTGAGATAATCACAATTGTAGCTGAACTGATACACTACACAAAGGATGCTTCTTCACCCAAGGGCAGGAAGACGCTCCCTTATCTTGGTCTGTACTGGTTTAAACTGATAATCTGCTGTCTCATGAATTTTACCCTCTATATAAACTGTTGTACTTGTGAATAAAGTTGAGTCACTTTGGGAAGACAATCTAAAGCAGTCTCTGTTTTCTTGTTCTCCCAAGCTGCTCCCGAGCTCGTACTAACACGCTGAATGGCATGCTTGAATATTACTTGAGAATATATTTGACTGTGTTACAGACTAAGGGACATTCTCTGCTGATAGGTGAAGGTACATTCTCTGCTGATAGACGTCCACGCCTCGGAGGAAGTCGATCCACGGATTAGGCCTTGGAAACCGTTTCCTTCAAGTATCATCATACTGCCATCATAATAAGCTGTAACAACACTGTAAACTAGTAGCACAATTTCAAGTGTTTATGTTCATCTTAACCACAGACTGTACGTAAAGGTTGGACACAGCCCAATGCATTTGGTTAGTATTTTATGACCAGCTGCCATCTTGGTACACTATATTGCCAAAAGTATTCACTCATTCATCCAAATGCTCATTCCTTCCATTGCCACATGTGTATAAAATCAAGCACCCAGGCATGCAGACTGCAGACTGGGTCCCTGTCAGGGACTAAGACTGCATAGAGCCGCTGAACCCAAGCCTTACATCACCAAACACAATGCAAAGTGTGGATGCAGTGGTGTAAAGCACGCTGCCACTGACTCTAGAGCAGTGGAAACACGTCCTCTGAAGTGACAAATCACGCTTCTTGCTGGAGTGAATGAGACAAAAAACTAACCTGGAGAGTGTTTGTTTATGTCACTGGGGATGTTTGAACTGATTTTTTTATTCATTCATGTGGTTATTTATTCTTTGGACCTTCTGTTGTTTTTATATTTTCATTTCACACCCAGTTATGAACAGCACATGGCAGTCATTTCTTTAAGTGGCTGAAATCATTCATATAGTTCTGTATATACAGCTTGAATCATATCAGCATGAGTGCAATCTGATAAATATTTGACCAGCTTCCTGTGGGGGGGCTGCGAGGAGAGGAAAACCATTCCAGGGAGGAGGGATTTTTATTATTATTCTGGGCCAGAAAATCATTAATCGTATCTTAAGGTCATTAAAGACCCGCTGGAGCTTACCTCTTAGCATCAAACACACCGACTTGCTTTTAGCACCGATGATAGATTACGACATCGCTCTCTGATTGTAGAGTGATCCAAGAGAATCACCAAACATAATTGGGAAATGTTAAACTTTTATACGTTTTTTTTAAACCCTGCAAATATTTCATTGAATCAAAGACAACTGCCTTCTCAATCGGGTCACACGGGATCCATATTCCCGTTTCCGAAATGTACTGGCAGCCTGAGAATCGTCCCTGTTTTGTGAAGATTTCTAAAGTAAATGTAACACTAAGATTGGACGAATTAGTGAATCAACGTCAGCCGAATTCACAAGTGCTGCCCATATATTCCTAAAATGCCGAGCACTCTATTTTATTCGATAAATGTACCGTCTGAAACGGCACAAAACTTTAAATCCTGGCGACTCGTAATAGAGTTTGGCGCGTAATTTTTCTTAGCCTCGAAAGGCTACAGTACTGCGTGTTTCGGGTCTGTGGTCTATGCCATCATCTACCATAGCGCTGATTCACTCCATTATTCAGCTCACCTGGTCAACAGCAGCAAAAGCCCACCAGCATCCTCGTCACTGTGCTCACATTCCGATACCTGAGAGGACAGCGGTCCCCCACACCCAGCGTGAGAACGTCTCCTGAAGGTTAAATACGAGGCAGTACCACAACACAGACACACCTAGCTCGGATCCTCACCTTCAGCCAGGCAGGCTGGGACACAGCCTGGTCCTCTCACACTCAGTGTACCTGCCGGTTTTGATAACGTCCCATACTGCAGCCTTCTCTCCGTGTCCTCTGGCCCGAAGGGGACGATGAGGTTTGCTGTCAGCTGAGGAGAGCAGGATGACAGGAAGCTCGGAGGCATGTGTGCTCCATAGGCAGCTAGTGCTGCAACTTTGAATTTAACCTTTGTGTCTCCACACAGTCAGCTAAGCTGCAGGCTGACTCTTTATGTTTCTCTTTCTGCTCGTTTAAAGATGTTGTCAGGTGGGGACATGAATATTTGATTTTTCAAAGCCATTTTTCTGATAGACGTTTATTATAGACGTGACTGTTAAAAGAATAAACTAAAAAAAGTCGCAGGCTTTAAGTAAAATAAAATGCACATGTTTTTTGGGCCAGTGGCCAGCCATTGATCAGAACAGATAACAGCAGCATCTCTGGGGATGTGAGGACTGAGGAGTTATATCTACAATCTTTGTTTATTGTCCAGCTGGATCAGCTCACCATGCCTTCTTGTTTTCTATTGTATGGTATTCTTCTCATTAGTGCTTTTTAAAATAGACCTAATATGCTTTGTTTGTTGTCATATACAGTGGTATTTGTTATAAGGAACCCCATTAATCAAATCAAATCAAATCACTTTTTATTGTCACATCACATGTGCAGGCACACTGGCACAGCACATGCGAGTGAAATTCTTGTGTGCGAGCCCCACAAGCAACAGAGATGTGCAAACACAACAACACAAACGAGCAAAATACAAGAATGGCCAACCTGAGACTAATAAATATATGTACAATATATAATAGTGTATGCATTTCTGGATGTGTATACTAAATATTTTCCTACGTGTGTGTGTGTGTGTGTGTGTGTGTGTGTGTGTGTGTGTGTGTGTGTGTGTGTGTATACACATTTTTACAAATTAAATAGTAAAAAAATAAAATAATAATAATAATAATAATAATAATAATAAAATATATAAAATATACAGAGTTGAATATGTGCAAAACAAGTGGCATTTATATACAGTATGGAGTGCATAATGTTGAAGTTCCAGTAGTGAAGCTGAGGTGTCTATGACGTGTTCAGCAGTCTGATGGCCTGATGGAAGAAGCTGTCTCTCAGTCTGCTGGTACGGGACCGGATGCTGCAGAACCTCCTTCCTGATGGAAGCAGTCTGAACAGTTTATGGCTGGGGTGACTGGAGTCCTTGATGATCCTCCCCGCTTTCCTCAGGCACCGCTTCCTGTAGATGTCCTGGAGGGAGGGAAGCTCACCTCCAATTATCCGTTCAGAGCACCGCACGACTCGCTGGAGAGCTTTGCAGTTGTAGGCGGTGCTGTTGCCATACCAGGTGGTGATGCATCCAGTGAGGATGCTCTCAATGGCACAGTGATAGAAGGTCCTGAGGAATCTTTTCAGTCTCCTGAGAAAGAAGAGGCGCTGCTGCGCCTTCCTCACTGTTTTGTTTGTGTGTACTGACCACGTAAGATCCTCAGCCAGATGTACACCAAGGAACCGGAAGCTGCTCACTCTCTCCACAGCAGCGCCGTTGATGGTGATGGGGGTGTGTACTTCTCTGCACCTCCGGAAGTCCACTATCAACTCCTTTGTCTTTGCGACGTTGAGGGTGAGATGGTTGTCTTGACACCAGTGGGTCAGGGCGCTGACCTCCTCCCTGTAAGCCGTCTCATCACCGTTGGTGATAAGACCCACCACTGTAGTGTCGTCCGCAAACTTCACAATGATGTTGGAGCTGTTAGTGGCTGTGCAGTCGTAGGTGTAGAGTGAGTACAGGAGAGGGCTCAGTACACACCCCTGTGGAGCACCAATGTTCAGTGTGATGGGGGATGAGGTGATGCTGCCCAGTCTGACCACTTGGCATCTGTCAGACAGGAAGCTAAGGATCCAGCTGCAGAGGGAGCTGCTCAGTCCTAGATCCTGCAGTTTCCTGTCCAGCTTCGAGGGAACGATGGTATTGAATGCTGAGCTGTAATCTACAAACAGCATCCTCACATACGTGTCTCTCTTCTCCAGGTGTGACAGGGCAGTGTGTAGTGTCAGGGCTGTGGCATCATCAGTGGACCTGTTGTGGCGGTATGCGAACTGTAGAAGGTCCAGTGAGTCGGGTAGTGCAGAGCAGATGAAGTCCCTGACCAGCTTCTCGAAGCATTTGCTTACGATGGGGGTCAGGGCTACAGGCCGCCAGTCGTTCAATGAGGAGATGGTGGAGGATTTGGGTACAGGGACGATGGTGGCCATTTTGAAGCAGGCTGGGACTACAGACAGAGAGAGGGAAAGGTTGAAGATGTGCGTGAACACTCCAGCGTGAACACTCCATTAGCTTCCACAACAGTGGTTGCTTCCTTTTTTCTGTACAGAAATCTAAACCAAAGCTACAAAGTTTGAAGATTCATTTTCTGATCTTCTATGTTTGATCATTTAAATATTAATCATATTTGCTATTTAATTTCTATATTAGACAACGATAACACAAGTAAACACTAAATTTCTGTAGCCACACCCAGGTCTGATTACTGCCACGCCTGTTATTAATCAGGAAATCGCTTACGAAGGACAAAGTGGAGTAGACCAAAAGATCCTGAAAAGCCAGATATCATGACCCAAGGTAATTTAGGAACAAATGAGAAGCACGGCAATTGAGATCTCAGAGTCTGGACGAGATGATAAAGCCCTTTCTAAAGCTGTGGGACTCCAGCAAATGATAGTGAGAGCCATTATCCACAAATGGCCAACACTAGTGATGTGCAAATCAAGCAATGAACCAGTATTGAACCACTTCATGAGTTGTATAGAAAACAGATGAATTCATTAAAAGCTTTGTTTCAGTGACATCTAGTGACAAAACAGGGAACAGCAAACAGTGTAATCGTGTGCTGAGTGTAACGAAGGTTTGTGTGAATGATATCAATACAATTTTGGATGAATTGACAGATCAGTTGCTTCTATACAAACAGAGGGTGTGATTATGTTCATGGGATTGGGATTTTTAGATTTTTAATGACAAAAAATATTTTTTCCACTGCTTTTCTTTATTTTCTTGCTGACAACTTTCAAAAACACACGTTCACATGGCACTGGGGTGTTACAAAGCGTCTCGTGTTACGTAGCAGTATTGATGATTTTGACCACTTATGTGAGCCAAGTGGTCAAAACATCGCGTGTGATTTTCTGCACTGGAGCAAGCTTTGAGGCGGCGGTTCGAGGAAAATGCAACTTCAAGTTAGCAGCTTGTATCGGAGCATTGGTGTCATGTGGCCATCACAAGAGAAGACATGGAACAGTGGTGAACCTTAATTTTGGTGGCTGACCAAAATTACCCCAAGATCACAGCGATCACTCGGTCACAAAAGACCGCAGAGCAACATCCAGAGAACCACAGGTCTCATTTGCCTCGTCTAAGGTCAGTGTTCATGACTCTACCATAAGAAAGAGACTGGGGGAAATGGCCTGCGTTTTTTTCCAAGACAAAAACCACTGCTGAAAAACTTTCGCCAGAAAACTCTTGATGGTCACCAAGACTGTTGGGAAAATACTCTGTGGCCTGACGAGACGAAAGCTGAACTTTTTTGGAAGGTGTGTGTCCCATTACAACTCACTTAAAAGTAACAGAGCATTTCTAAAAAGGAACATCATACTATCAGTAAAATATGGTAATGTGATGGTCTGGGCTATTTTGCTGCCTCAGGACTGAAAGACTTGCTGTGGTAAATGGAACCATGAATTCTGCTGTCTTCCATAATGTCCTAAAGGAGAATGTTCGGCCAACTGTTTGTGACCTCAAGCTGAAGCACACTTGGGTTCTGAAGCAGGACAATGATCCAGAACACACCAGCAAGTCCACCTCTGAATGACTTAAGAAAAACTATATGAAGACTTTGGAGTAGCCTAGTCAAAGTCCCGACCAGAATGAGATTCAATTCAATTCAATTCAATTTTATTTATTTATATAGCGCCAAATCACAACAAAAGTCGCCTCAAGGCGCTTTATATTGTACAGTAGATACAGAGAAAAGCCCAACAATCATATGACCCCCTATGAGCAACACTTTGGCGACAGTGGGAAGGAAAAACTCCCTTTTAACAGGAAGAAACCTCCAGCAGAACCAGGCTCAGGAGGGGCAGGGCCATCTGCTGCGACCGGTTGGTGTGGGAGATGGTGTGACCTTAAAAACACGGTTCAGACTCAAAAATGTGGCTGAATAAAAACAATCATGCATGTAGGTTTGGATTTTTTGCCTAATAATAAACACCTTCATTTAAACACTGTATTTTGTGTGTACTTGTGTTATTTTTGTCTTATATTGTAATTTGTTTGATGATTGGAAACATTTGTTTGTGACAGACATCCAAGGAAATCAGGACGGGAGCAAACACTTTTCACACCACAATATATCCTTTAGATATTACAGTAGACTGCAATGCAACAATGACATGCTAAATATCATACTTATCATATAACAGTGGGGGTGATGCTTGAAGATGGTGAGACTTATTTATTATATCAATCAGACAGCTCAAGTTTGGGTGGTTTGGAGGCAATGTTAGGGAAGCAAGGCTGAGATGTTTGGGACATGTGTGGAGCAGAGATAGTGGATATGTTGGGAAAAGGTTGGAGCTGCCAGACAGGAGTAAAAGAGGAACGCTGCAGAGAATGTTTATGGATGAATGCAAGAGAAAGAGTGAGATGGAGGAAGATAATCCACTGTGGCAACCTTTAAAGGAAGAAGGCATTCAAATAATATACTGTTATTATATAAAATATAATTCAAATAATCAAAGTCGTTTATTTTCTTCAGTGTATCATATCTAAAACATAATTTTCTAATATGACATTGAGCAGATTTCTTTGTATAGGTTTTGTGTAGAGCCATCATTGGTATCCTTTTTTTTTTCTTTCTCATTTCTCCTTCTTGTAAAACAAACAAAAAAAAACGTCACCTGACAGAAAAACTGGTACTCAACGGCACTTTAATTTTGAAAAGTCGCACCGGAAGTGATATTGAACTTCTGCTAGACCGCTAACTAGCTGGAGTTTGTTGTTCCTTCAGCAATCGCTTCTAGAGTAGCTGTCATTTTCTAGCTTTTCGAGGTTGACACATCGTGTTCTTGTGACCGCAGGTAGAATTTAGCTAGAAAGAAGTCACGCAGTGTGGAACTAAACCTGGTGTATGTGTACTAGGTACATTTGCAACCTCGCCCATTGGCTAGCTAACGCTAAGCGTTAACCTTGTAAGATAACGCTAGTGATCTGCTAACAGTACATAAAGTACAGTTAGCTAACTTAACCAAGCTTGCTGAGCTCCGCCCCTAACAAATTCATTTGAAGTGATGCACTGAGGTATGTTGTCGTTTCGTGATTCTGTATGTGTTTTATTACGGACGCTAAATGCAGTGTCACTAACGTTAGCCGAATCATGTTTCAGTTCCGCTTCTGTCTTCAGGCGTCTGTATTTGTATTGTATTTTTCTGGCCGTCAGAACGTATACAGTGCTGTCCGCATTTAACCTGTTTTTGTATAAATGGGAGGCCTGTCTGTTTACTTTCTTCCTTCAAAAGTGTCGCGCTTTGTTTCGTGTAGTATAAATACTTGTTATACTCAGCTGCTTGTCCCACCTCTGCCTGCGTTCATCTTCAGTGGTTCCTCTTGAATTTCGTTGTGATTGCGCAAAATATATTTTACATACATTCATTTTTTTTCCATCGCCAAACTGTTGAAACACGGCAGAGTATTGATTGGAAATAATTAACCATTATTGATTGGACTATTGGCTTGATGTATGGGCCTATCTGATGCTGCTGCAGTGATATTGCCCTTTTTTGTGTAGGTGTATCTATTGTTGAACCATCAGGATGGCAGGGTCCCAGTGGGAGCTTCCTCCGGAGCTATGTTGCCGGCCCATGGCATTTGTGGCTTTGACTGGCCTGGATGTGGTATACAATGCTGTGCACCGGGCCATTTGGGATGCCTTCTGTGCCAATCGTCGTGCTGACAGAGTCCCTATCTCTTTCAAAGTGCTACCAGGAGACCACGAGTACCCAAAATGTCGCACTAAGGTGAGCTGCAGTTTGAGAAATCTTTGACAAGTTGAAATTTACACTATATTATATCCCAGTAAAACTCAAACTATTACTGGTTTATCGTTTTCACACTTGCAAATAACAGCATCACTCCTAAAATGTAGGAAAACACTAACCGCTATCAACAATACTGTTTTCTGCTCTGTGCCTAGCGAACATCATATGAGTGGTACATCCCTAAAGGCATCCTGAAAACCGGCTGGATGAACAAACATTTAAACCTGGTACCTGCTCTTGTAGTCCTGTTCTATGAATTGGACTGGGATGACCCGCAGTGGAAAGAGAAACAGTCTGAATGTGCAACTAAAGTGGAGATTGTTAGGTGGGTGAAATGAAATTTGTGAAATGCCTTTGGGGGTTTTTTTTCTCAGAAATGTGTAGTGAGTTTTTTCCGTTGTGTGGCATTTGTCTACCTTTAGGACCAGTCTTCAGGGTAGAAACACCAAAGTGGCTGTGGTTTTAATCCAGAAGAAAACTCCTCTGCCTCCAGGTAGAGCCTTCTACAAAATAACAATATGTGCTCATGGCAGCTTTTTTTTATTTCACAGTCATGCAAAAAACAAACAAACCTGTAGACCATGCTGACACCTACCATCTTTGTTTCACAGGAGAGGACCTGGTGGCATCAGAGCGGGCACAAGCTCTCTGTCATGCCTGTGATCTGTCTGGCAAGAGCCTCTTTGTTCTCCCTCACACTGACCACTTAGTGGGCTACATTATAAGGTACCTACGACTGACTGAGCCGGTGACCTGATTTAAAGTGAAGATTGTGTTTTCACTGAGTATCTTTTTGGTGTGATTCTAAAGGTTGGAGAACGCGTTCTACGAGCATGCTCAGACCTATTATTACACTGAGATTCGGCGCGTCAAATCTCACAAAGAGTTCCTCAACAAGACAACCCACCAGGTATGAATATGTTCCTCCGTGAACAGTGAACGGATACATGAAAGGTCTCGTGCTGTTTCTGGTCCTTTCGTTTGTTTATTACACAGCAGTTGTAGGTGCTATGCAAACAATGTGAATCTATCAAAATGCTCAGTGCACAGCAGAAATTGCACAAACAGGATGCATGCAGGAATTATATCTTTTAAATAATCAGTCAAGCTGTGATGACTCTGCGATATTGTTACTGCCCTCTTCTATGCACATCCATTTTTCTGTCATTAGTTCCTCTTCTGCTAACATTAAATTGTCTCAGTTAGGAAGGAGAAGATCACACCAAATATTCTGTGGTTGGCAGCATGTCATGTGGCTAATTGAGCAAGCATTGCATTTGATCATCAGGCCAGCACTATTTGAAAATTGTAGCTCTACAATCAGAGGTTGTAGACAGACCATTCAGAAACCAGTTAACATGCTGAGTGTGGAATACTGGCTTTTCCTGTTGTCTTCTATGGCCTGTGCTGTGGTGCTGCCTGCATTTTTGTATTTCCTGACAGTGCCAGTATGCCTTACACTGTTGGAACAACAGTGAAAAGGGCACAGGTTAGAAAATTCATTCATGATCTGGCCGGTTACTGAAGTTATTTCGACCCCCTCATATATTATGTGACGGTATCAGACTGAATCCACTTCTTGAGTATCACGTGTTCAGTTTACTCTTACCAGCATTGCTCTGTTGCTTCATTTGTAGCAGCACTCTTGCCTTTTTTTGTTTTTACTGAATGAAGTAGGCAGCACTCGTTTAATCCATATTAACTAATGATTAAAGAAGAGCTTTATCAAACACTCCTCTGTGTGAGCATGCAAAGCCTAAGAAAGTTGGTATCTGATTGTGAGCAGGGTTTAAGGTTTTGTTGAGCCAGTTAACACAAAGAAAGCTGTTTTGAGTTTGATTCCCCCCCGGTGTCTCGATTGTAGGAGAACTACTACTATCATGTGACAAAACTTTCCTGGCTCAAGATTATCAAAATAAGACCCCAAACTTTGTCCAGCTAATAGTTCTCAGAGTGGTGCAGCTTAACTAGTAATACTTGGGCTCAGCGTACATTTTCGCACCTGTGACATTTCACAATACAGAGATGCATGTCTTATTATCTATTATCTCATCCTATTTTTTTTGACTGGGTGATCCATTGACGTTGAGACAGAGGTGTCACACATGAGGTTACGGGCCTCTAACAGATTATTGTAGAATGAAAAATAATCTGCTGAAATGAAACTTATTCTAAACCTAATCTAACGTCATTTCAATATTTTTTTCAAATGAATCCAGTAATAGAACAGTTTAGAAAGCTGCTTAGAGATGGAAGGAAACACAGTGTAAGAAGTCATTGTGTTTGAACAGCTTTCTAATCTCTCTGTTCCCAGCTGCTGTTTGTCAGGCATCAGTTTAAAATCGCTTTCTTCAGTGAACTGAAGCAGGACACCCAAAATGCTCTCAAGTAAGTGTGTGTCCTGAGATTCACAATAGGTGCTAAAATAGTCAGCGTCCTAAATAATAGCTGATCAGTTTATCTTGTGTGTTTGTGTCTGTAGGTATTACAGAACTGCCTACAGTCTTGTGCATGAGCTCCGATCACATGAGACCAACATGTTGGAGATCAAAACTATGGCTGGATTCATCAACTACAAGGTACAGTCGTGCTTGTCCTCTGTGTAACTGTTCTTCAGATAAACAGCAGTGGATCTGACTTTTTGTCAGATTCATGTCTTTAAATTACTCAACATTAGTAGGGACGTCTGTGCACACGTTGTGACAAACAACTTGAGCAACTACAAACACACGGCTGTGTGAATTTGTTCTCCACGCGGTGACGTGTCGGGCTCTTCAGGTAGCAGTTAATGTCAGCTACTGTCATGGTTGCAGTTCAAGTTAGCAGAGTTGGTGTAAATCCAAAACGGAGGTCAGAGCCACAAAAACAACCTGTGGGCCAAGTAATAGAACAGGGGCCAGATGTTTAGCATAAAAAGCCAACAACAAGTAATGAATCATCGAACAGTCCTGGTAAACACAGTCCCAACCAATGTTCCCTCTGATGTTTCATGTGTCTGAGCAAACACACAAACTCCCTGAGCGGACACTTGGACCACTGTGAGCGACAGCAGACGTGAGCACTGTGGTCACGCCAGCATCGAATCCACCCAAGTTACATGTTTATTAAAATAATCAAATTACAGCATTTATGTTAGACTACTTTTAATTAGCCCACTTACAATGAAAATTAAAAAAAAATCTAGTTCCTGTCCTGTGTAGCATGTTAACACTATTGGAAGGAAAAATAACTTGAACTCCAATTTTGAAAACACAACTTTATTTATTTATTTATTTATTTATTTTTTAAATAAAGCTCTGACTTATATTATGAGTCTGTGGTCTGGGAGAGAGTCTGTAACTCTCTGTCTGCAAAATACAGTAAATAATGACCAGTGTTGGGCAATTAATTATATAGCTACTTCAAAAAAGTAACTGAGTTTTGCAAACAACAAAGTGTTTGGCAGCTGTTTACCTAAAAATGCAGCCAAAGCAATTTTTTAATAAACCTTTCAAACTATTTACAGAACAATCAGCTGTTCTGCATCAAATCTGATGCCACACAAATTATTTGTGCCGCTCCAAAAAATAATTTCTGTCCACTATGAGATGAAGGAGAACAACAGCCTGATACCTGCAGGCCTGACAGCAGCAGATGTGTCACTGCTGTAACACCTGTAACATTCAGCAGGCGCCTCATTGTTCTGACACACAACAAAACTACTGACTACACACTAACTGCACACTAACTACACACTGACTACACACTAACTACACACTAACTGCACACTAACTGCACACTAACTACACACTAACTACACACTAACTACACACTAACTACACACTAACTACACACTAACTACACACTAACTACACACTAACTACACAAGATTTGTGCTAAACGTCGCAAATCACTCACATCTCAAACACGCCGTCACTCCTAAAACTTCCCCCTCCCTAAACAACTAGATGCCATGTTGCCATATCACTTTTTGATTGGTCGACATGGTACATTTTTCACCAATAGGAAAGGGCGGGGTTTTTGTTCACAGGCTTTCCAGCGTTTTCCTTATAAAACGCCGTTTTTACCGTAGGAAATATAAACAACGACAGTATTCAGGAAGAAAAACAAACATTGCAGATATTTTATCATAACTCTGGTTTTACGTGGCCGATCAACACAATTTAATAACTGGTATAAAGTCCACACTTTGTCCGTCAGTTGTTCCGTCTGTCCTGCTCACATCTCCAGTGGTTGTAGTCGTTGTCATTAACGTGGCTTCACTCCACATCAGCCGCTTTGCTAAAACACCGGTGTCTGCACATAAGGACGCTGTCATAGCCTGTCACCGACGCTGATCAGCTGCGCATATACGAATGTGAATCGCATCATTGGCTGGACTGTGGGATAAGGTGGCATCGTTGTAATCAGCCAGTCACTGACTGACTCACACTGCAAAACAGAATTATTAACGTATTAATTTTAATTTCAATTCAGGTTAGATTTTTTCTTGTGCGCAGAGACGTGCCAGCAGTGCGCAGCTTAGAGGGAACATTGCTCCCAACTGTACTATAAACTAAACTTTTTGTGACACTTCTCCCTTTATGTTTCTCTCCTGTTCTCGGTGTCTGCAGATCTGCCGCCTGTGTTTCCAGCATAACACTCCTCTAGATGCTATAGCCCAGTTCCGAAAGCACATCGACCTGTGTAAGAAGAAGATCGGCAGCGCTGAACTAGCCTTTGAGCACTCTGCGTGGATGTCTAAACAGTGAGATATGCTCATTGGATATGAACACACAGAAATGACACATGTGGCCGATAGTCCATCACCCTCTGTATGGAACAAGATGAAGTGATTAAACCTTATAATAAAAATATGTTAATTCACAATGGTGAACATGCAAACTCCACAGTGAAAAGGCCCCACACTTGTCCTCTAATGAGTGTACATGAACACAGTACATTATATAAGGACTCATGTTTATTTATAATGCACATCCATACATCATGTCTGCACATCTTGACTGTTCGACTTTGCCCCGTTCAGGTTCCAGTCATTTGGGGAACTGTTTGATGAAGCTATAAAGTTGGGACTGACGGCAATCCAGACCCAGAACCCTGGATTTTACTACCAGCAGGCTGCCTGCTACAGTCAGGACAGGAAGCAGCTGGCACAGCAGCTCTGTCAGGTGATGGCGGTACAGCTACTGTAACTATGCCTCAGTGTACCAGCAACACCAAAGACAGCATGAACTCGCCGCTTTAAAATGCAACTGAATCGTAGCTTCTTTTAGGAGGTTTCTAATTATCATATTGCATATCAAACACAGCTTAACAGTTTCATTGGTCGGTTGTTCCAGGCTGGTGCAAGTTACCCCTCCCCCGACCCTCTGGACACCCAAAGCGCAGGACTGGATTTCTATGGCCAGAGACCTTGGAGGCAGGGACAACAGAGTATGTTGACAGATACAGACATGGAATACACAACACTGCTGGCCTCAGACACTGTTAATGTTACTGCTTCATTCACAAATCTGCACAACAGTGCTTGTGCAATATTATGTACTGTAGCTGAGACGTGACCGTGCGTGATTAAACTGTTTTGAGTTTCTACATTTGGCCATATTTTGTTTACATTTCCTTTATCTTGTTGTGAGGACACGTGTGCACACCCCTATGGTGAAGGTCAACAGTAAACAGACTAACTGCTGTTAGATTGTTGCTTTAAAAGGACAGCTGGCTTCTCTGAAGTAAAGAACACTTTAATTAGCTGTTAGGTCCTGAGTGATCTTGTCTAAATATTTTATTGTGGACACGTGTAACACATCCAACGTGCTTTTAGAAAGCTTATGAGAGGATCCTTCTGCTGTCTGATGCTGCGTGTACCACTGCTTCTAATGAAACCTTCCAAAATGAAGCTTAATATCAAGAGTTTGTTCAGTAATTACGTCTGCATCACTTCACTTCCAGGTATTGATCCTCCAGATGCTGAAAAAGAGAAGACGGGGATTCTAGCTCTGCAGATTAAAGAGAGAGATGTACCACATTCTGTAAGAGCACACAGCAATATTTTACTGCTTTAGTCCTGCTTATTTAAAAAAATCATTGTTATTAATGACACACACCCTCAGCCTTACATATGAAGTTAAACTAGCCTATTTTTAACATGGTAGCTGATAAAATCATTTGAAAATGACCAGCTTGGTTTGTGAAGTAGCTTAAAATGTAGAGTTTGTTGGACGCTGACATCCTTGCATCGTGCATCCTTCACATGCCCACAGAAGTCAGTGTGCAGCCTTTTAAAAGGTTCAGACATTATTGGAGAAAGTGCCTGATCCGTGAGAAAATGTTACCTAAAGCTACAGTTGGTCTAAAATCAGTGGAAGCGCACTTTGGGTTCGGTTATTGAGTTTTTCAGAACGCCAATCCCTGTAAAGATCTGTGATTTGTTTGTTTTCTACAACAGTAGCTTTTCTTGGTACTATTGAAGATACTCAAAGGTATAGAATTCTTAAATACAGCAAGAAAAATGTAGGAATTGTGTGTTTTTGTGTTGCGGGAATCTAAATGTGTTGGCACATCATATGCTGAGGTCCTGTTTGTACAGAGGAAACGATAGGCTGCTCTGCATGTGACGCATTTTCCCAGCTAGAGCAGAAAAAGCTTTACACAGAGACATGAACATTCAGCTTTGAAGCTTTGTTGTGTCATTCTCATAATTGTGTTTTACTTCTAGTTCCTGTCAGGTTGAATTAATCCTCTGGTGTCTCTGCCCCTGCAGGAGCTGATAATAGCACTTCTCAGCAACGCCGTCGCCCAGTTTAAGAAGTACAAGTGTCCTCGAATGAAGAGCCACCTCAGTGCGTATGATTAGCGTTTTATAGTCGCTGGGTTACCTTCTTACAGGTGGACGTGTTCTAATCCCTGTAGTAT
Organism: Astatotilapia calliptera; assembly: GCF_964374335.1. Classification (NCBI taxonomy): domain Eukaryota; kingdom Metazoa; phylum Chordata; class Actinopteri; order Cichliformes; family Cichlidae; genus Astatotilapia; species Astatotilapia calliptera. Next base: position 3,023,265 of record NC_137423.1, read on the forward strand.
ATAAAGAACATCGACACTGTGGTGATTTTTTAATATGGGCACATTGCAGTTCGCAGCTGTTGTGTCGTTTCACCTCGTCTCACTGTGTGTATCTTCTGTAGTGGTGCAGATGGGAGAGGAATACTACCATGCAAAAGACTACACCAAGGCGCTGAAGTAAGTGAGACACAGCTTTTCCAAGTTACATCCCACTTTTATTTTGATATAGAAGCTGAGAGCAGGACACGTCACACCCAGAATCTTACAAACTCCTCACACGAGGGGAAAGGGAACAGAACTCTTTACCTCTCACTCTTAGAAAGCAGGCTGTGTGAAGAATCGTCTTTACCCATTGTGTGTGTTTTCTTATCAGGCTGTTGGACTATGTGATGTGTGACTATCGCACAGAGCGATGGTGGGGTCTCCTGACAGCCATATTGACCACAGCTCTACGCTGTGCTTATCTGATGGCTAGTATTAAGGACTACGTTATCTACTGTATGGAGCTGCTGGGCAGAGGTGAGAAAAAGACGGAACTGAAAACTACGACAAAACATCAGGAATAGTTAAAGAACAAAAGATGCCAAATAATCCTGTAAAACACAATCCTTTAATCTGTGGGGTGGTATTAGAAACTGCTGCTGACACTCAGAACATTCTTACTTGCGTGTGGTAAATCTGAGAAATTTGTTGCAACTGTCCAAGGATGTTTAAAATATCAAAGATGACGTTTGACTCACGCTGATCTTGTCTTTTAGCTTCCACCCTCAAGGAGGAGCAAAAGTCAAGGATTGAGAGGAATCTCATCAAAGTCCTCACGGTGAGCTGAAGGGTTCCACCGATCTAATACTCATGATTTCAAACGTTAATATAATTGTAGTGTGTTTCGTAGGAATTAAATGCTTAAAAGCTGCAGTTTGTAGCTGTGTTGTAAAGCTCAGAGTAGCTAAGCAGAGGTCAAATCAAAATTGATGCATCCACATATTTTAATTTCCAGAACGAGGTCCCAGATGCTGAGCCGGAGTGCGATCCGTCTTCTGTCACTGCTGCCAGGTCTTTGTGGAATGACCGCATGGCTTTGGCTGGATCGAACGAACTAACTATAGAAGTGCAAGACTACATCCCATTCAGTTAGTAAACACACGATTCGCTCAAAACAGGGGTTTTAGTTCTCCTCTTTTATCGTGTACGTGGCAGGAAGAAAAGGTGCATGCTGACGAACGATACTGGGTTTAGAAAGAGTTTAGTATAAAATGGGATGCAGCATTCTTCTATATCTCTTTATAAATGGGTTATAATAGCTGTCCTTTTTTTCTTACTCCAGTCCAGTGTAAAGCCAAATTCCAGTCTCCCAGTTTCCACGTGGACCAGCCTGTCCAACTGCAGGTCTTCCTCCGAGCTGACTGCCCTCATCCCGTGTCTTTCAGCAAGCTAGCTGTCAGCCTCAGTAACCAGGTACGTGCTGTTTGCATCGCCGCCTCCAGGTATGATGTCAGCTTGGAGCGCTTTGTCTGTCCAACGTCCCACAAAAGCAGCTTCAGGTGAGCTGGTGTGCTCTCAGTCCACACAAACTGAACACATTCAGTCTCGTGTTTATTTACTTCTGTAATTATGTTGCATGCTCACCATGTTAGTTAAAAAACTGCAGTAATAAAACCCAGACTGGTTCGTGTTCACCTCGTTTTAGTGCAGACAGCTGAAAATAACATAAACCTTACGTTCACTGTTCTTCATGGTTATGCTGCAGTAGCTTAGCTTCCTATCCCTCAGCCATAAACCACTGATGGGGTATTGTATGTGATGTATAAAGGTGTTTTTGTTTATTAGGAGTATAACCAGTGGTGTGTGGCAGAGTGGTCAGGCCAGGAGGCCATGAGTCTGTTACCAGGAAAAACCACATGCTACAACTTCAGCTTTGTGGCAAAAACTGAAGATGTTGGTAAGAAGATAGAGGTAAGGAGACTTTGTTGTTTGTGATTGCGAGAGAGAGACATGGATGGAAACATTGATTAATATGTGTGTTATCATAGATGACGGGTATCGAGGTGATGTTGGGTGGCGACAGTGGTCGCTGTGTGTTTGTGAGCTGGAGAGGAGCAGGTGGAGACGCCGCGTCTGCACATGAAGCCTTGCAGGCCAGCAGGTGTTCACGGCGTTGGGGCCGTAACATCGAAGCACGTCAGGAGCTGGACTGGGACAGCTTGACCATGCAGCACAGCACCATGTGAGTCAGAAAAAGCCATTACCAACCCGTCAGTTTGAGCAGTGTCCGTGCTGGGATCGAATCAGCAGAAATGGTTCTTGTGTTTAGGATCATCTCCAGAGTCCCAAAGATCTCTGTTCAGCTGAGCCACCAGCCTCCTGCACTCACCAATGAAATGTACTGCATCAAGCTTACTGTCCAATCACAGGAGGAGGCCATGGCTAAAGATGTTAAATTAACTGCTGGCCTCAAACCAGGTAGATCGGTACTGTAATCATTTCAATAACATACAGCAGCATACGAATGCTAATTTAGCGTTTGTCTTGGTTTGCTTGTTCAGGTCAGGATGCCAATCTAGGTCAGACCACTCACGTCACACTTGACGGATCAAAGTTTTGCGATGACAGCGCGCCTTCTTTGCTCCCCGATGTGCCTCTGGGAGAGCTGAAACCGGGTGAAAAGGTGAGTCTCACAAAGAAATGTCGATTCAGCATACCACGCAAAACGCCAACACTGTCAGTTCACAGCAAAAGAAGAAATTTGAGTTTGCGAGCTGTGTGTTTGCCTCTAGTTGGAGAAGTGCGTGTTTGTCAAGTGTGTGTCAACCGGACCCAGGGTCTTCTTGTTCCACGTGGCCTACGGCATCGACACCACAGTAGAAGGACGACAGATTATGTGCAAGTGTCACAAGGTAGAAAGCTCGTCCGACCCACAGTACAGCTGACAGACGGCTCAGCGATAAACACGTTAACATTTGTTTTACTTTCCTGCTTTACACCTCTCTCTTTTTCTTCTTCTCCAGGATGAGACGGTAACCATAGAGACACTTGTTCCATTTGAGGTTTCGGTCAAGTTTGTTTCCACCAAGGTTTGTATTTAGGATTCCCCGTTTTTATTTTAGCGTGGACTTTACTAATAGTCAGGGAGGTGTGAGGGGATCTTTAAGGGGGCAAGGGTAGAGGGCATAAGCTTAATATCATGAAATACAAAAGCGGGAAATGAGAAACATCCAGATTTGTCTGATTACATTTACATTAGCGTAAGTTAGCATACACCTACCTCAACAACCTGTTTGTATGACAGCTGCTTGTAGAAACTGAAACAGACACTCCAAGTACAAAGTAAAGGACAAAAAAGAAGTAAGACAAAGGTTAAAGTAGAGAGAAAAGCCGGAGCTTTGGTATGTTGCATTCGATTAAATAAATTTAATCCTGTTAAAGTAGGATAATGAGTCTTTTTATAGTAAGTCTAATAAAGAGTATTATTATTGTCTCTGCTGTGCTGCTGCAGTTTGAGCCGTTGGACCGGGTATCAGTGGACATTCCCTTTCTCCTAATGACTGACATCGTGTCGTCGTCTCCGTGGCCCCTCCTCCTGACTTCCTCTTCTCTGCAGCTTCTTACTGTGACCAGTAACACACCGCAGCTTCAGTCACAGTTACAGGAAGGTACCCGATTACTTAAAATAGTTACCTAAAATTTCCTGTTTAAATTTATCGCTGAAAAGTAAAAAGTGTGCGCTTGTGTTCAGTTGTTCTACAAACAGGGGAGTGTGCCAGTGAGTGTTTCTGTCTCCGATGCCCGCCACAGACCAGCATCAATAACACGGTGGCTACAGGGCAGTACCTGATATCATGGAGGAGGTACGTACACGTTAATGGAGGCTGTGACGTGCTGCTGCTGGGTTTTCAGAGGGCTTGAACAGACTTCTAAAACTCTGTTTGACAGAAACTCCTCCAGTCCAGACAGTCCTCTCATCCAGACTATAGTTAGTCTGCCTCATGTGGTCCTGGAGATGGTGCCTCTGTACATCCACGCTGGTCAGTATGCAAGCATCGCATGCACACAGTGTTCCTGATTTTACAGAAAATATTCCAATACACGAAGTAGAATTCAAGAAATGTTCTCATTATTTGCATTTGCTATTGTGAAAGATGTTAACCTCTGGCTGTTGGTGGTGTCACATTGTTGTTTTGATGTTTTGGGCTATAGATTTACCGTCGTTCGGGCGAGTCAGGGAGTCTCTTCCTGTGCGTTACCACATAGAAAACAGAACGGCTCTGGTGCAGGAGGTGGAGATGGCCGTGGAACCATCCGATGCCTTCATGTTTTCTGGTCTCAAACAGGTACAGCTGCACCGCCTGTAAGGACTGACGGGTCATGTTGATGGACAGTTTTGGTGATGTCATCGTGCTTCATCAGTACTGAAAATCTGGTTTTCATGCAGCACTTGTGTGTGTTTTCTATCTATCTGTAAATATAAAACTCTGTGTGTGTGTGTGTGTGTGTGTGTGTGTGTGTGTGTGTGTGTGTGTGTGTGTGTGTGTGTGTGTGTGTGTGTGTGTGTGTGTGTGTGTGTGTGTGTGTGTGTGTGTGTGTGTGTGTGTAGGTGCGTCTCCGTATCCTCCCCAGTTCAGAGCAGGAGATGCTGTATAACTACTATCCACTGATGGCTGGTTACCAAACACTACCACAGCTCAACATCAGCCTGCCACGTTGCCCCAACTTCGGTACTCAAGCTCTGAAACGCTTCCTGCCCCAGCGAATCTTCGTCAAGGTAACACGCATAGAAACCCATAAACACTAAGGTAACCGTGGAGATGTTTTCCTTGTTGGGCTAAAGCCTCGTTTCTGTCTTTCTCCACAGCCTCAGGGTCGACAGTTGGACGACGCCTCCATTGCTGCAGCTTGAGGAGAAAATGAAAGTGTTTCTTGTAAATAAAAAGCAGCATTGTGTACTGCAGGCTGTTCTAGATGTATGATACCACAGAGATTGACACTATTTGCTTAGATCATCTGTTGACCAAACACCAGCAAGCATCGAGCACCAATGATCATTTAACAGCTAAGATCGTGTGTGAATCTGATGTGAGCTTTATGGACATTTGAGGAAAGTTTAATATATGAATAGGATGTGATGAAGATTTGATTAAACTGAAGTGATCTAAACCTGCTGTGTGTACAACCGTGAAAGTGTGAGACAATTGTACATACTTAAAAATGGCTACATTATATCGATGAAGTTGAGGGTCATAATGTTCAGAAGTGGGAAAAGGGTTAGTTGGTTCTGAAAGACGGTATAGAAAAGAGACGCCTGTCGCTATTGCCCATTTTCTTTTGGTTCATGGATTTTAAGCACTAGTAAAGTGATCAGGTAATGCTAACAATAGGGCCCGAGACTGAGTCTGAGACACGGATACCAGCTCATTTTTGCTTCTTAGTTCTTAGACTAGTTTAGAAGAGACATATTTATAATTCAGGAAAAACAATTTAAATACTTTTAATTGGCCAATAAAGGAATTGCAGTTTTTTCCACATTAAGTTTAATAATTCACTGAAGCTTGTTGGCTGGTTCAAAAATGGCAGGTTGTTAACTCACCAAACATGAGCTGTACTGTCAGCACTCAGATTATAACCACGCTAAAGTGACTCCACACTGTAGTCATGTACACATTTGCATAACTAGCTAAATTTCCCTACTTGATCCTGGAAGGTGATGAAAATCACATCTGAGGCCTGTGAAGCAGAATTTCAGGGTTAACTCTGGGCCTAACCCTGCGCTGCAAAGCTGGTTTAATACTTACTGCTGTACATCGCCATGGTAACTTGTGATGGGAACATGTTCCAGACTAAATATCAACAGGTATAAAATCACCGTCTGCTGATAAACCAAGTTTCCAGAAAACATCCGTACGATTCTTTGAAGATCTCTGTGTGCGAATAGTAGCAGGAGCTCAAGTTTATTAATTGTCTGACGCCTGTGTGTTTCCCGAATGCGCATCAGTAATAAGTACAGATTCTTACATGCAACTTTATTCCTTGCTGCTGTTTTTTTTTTTACCTTTTGGCCGTGAAATAATTGAACCCTTTAAATCCAATTGTGTGTCTTTGTGAGTTTTTAAGACTTCTACATCATCAGTGTGACTTAAATTGTTCACAATTAAAATCATATAAGGTGCATGACACATTTTTAATGACTACATTGCAAAAATATGGTTTATGTAGCAAATGTGATACAAATTAAAACTCATATACAGATTAAAAGTTGATATTTTTTTATATATTGTCTGAAGGTTCAGCAAACACTCCATTATCAAAACATTAAAGAGTGATTTTATAGTTCAGGTTTTAAAGGGTTAAGAACAATTAAGTATTATAGGCATTAATATATAAATTGGATCAAATGCAGGTAGACTCAGCCCATATTTGATTTGTTTTTGTTCTTTAGCTGATCTCAGACCAGTACACACTCGGGGCTGCAGCTGAAAAAATAAAAACTAAAGCCGTCTTATGCAAATTTGGAGATTATTTAATGGGATAGCAGGTTCTAATCAGACTCCCCTGTCTACACTGGATTTACAGAATTCCTGGACTTCCAGGAACAATTCTGAGATGTTCTCTGGGGTTTTCATATAATTCGAGAAACTTAAATAGGTTAAAAAAAAATATGGTGTTGTGTTTTAATTTCATGTGTGGAATGTGGTAAATATAAGAGATAAATGTAATAATGCTATGAAATGCGTGTCTTAGAAACCGAATATCTTAAATAGAACCTGCAGCTATAATCTGTACACCTCATAAAATGTTTGGTAAAGATCCAGAACGCACGCTGAAGCTGAAGTTCAGAGGACAGAGCAGATCATCTACCAGTTGGAAGGTTGGTGGTTCAAGCCCTACTCCACCAGTTTGCCCTAAAACATTTTTGGGTGAGATACTGTTACTTTCAGCAGAGTACAAACGTGTGAATGTTGGACAGAAACCTCTAAAGGCCTTTCCCCCCCAAAACTTATATAAAGCTCTTTCAGTGCTTGAGTATAAAAAAGTGTAAAAGAACGGGTCCATTTGCCACTTTTCAGATTTTTCATAGAAAAAAACATAACGATACAAAACTGAAATTGATTCTGTTTATATTTTTCAAAGACAATTTCTCTCTGAATCTTGTAATGACTACATTAAATGCTGTAAAAATGATTTCCCAGCCGCCACAGAAGTGATTAAATTACTGCTGTTTTATTGGTAGATTTTTATGATTTCAGTTATTGTGTAGGTTCGTTTCTGGATGACAGCTCGGACTCTTTGTGGCACCCTGAGTATTTTGGGTATTAAGAACAAGTCCCCCCCCAATCAGCTTTTTTTGCTATTTGTTGTGACAACAGTTTGCATCATGGTACAGAGCCAAAAGCTCATTTGCTTCCACCTGATGTGATGTTAGGGCGATATTTAGTTTCGCCAGTAGGTGGCGGTGGCGGCTCAGCCAAACGGGTAACTGCCAAAATAATCCCTCACAAAAGTAACGCAGGCCAGTTATTACGATGGAAGCCGTCAGTAACACTGAACTGTTTTGCTGTGTTTCAGCGCAATAAACCTTCATGTGCACCTGGATGAACCTTGTCTTCCTTCAGTGTGTAACAACTTTGTGGAGGAGAGGACGTGATGTTTGAGTCTGCATCCTCTACTAATCATTCTCCTTTAACCCACAATTAAAATCCGTTCCACTAGAGTCGCATATCCATTTGCACCCTTAATCTCTCTAACATGCTGCACAACCTTACCAGCTTGATTTCTCTTCCTAGCCAAAGTCCTTTTCACCTTGCTTAGATCCGGTCTCACATGCAGCTCATTACAAGCTAGGGTTGCCAACTCCCTGAAAAATAAATAAGGGACACCTCGTGGCCAGGGCCGGGCGACCCAGTTGTCTTCACCCTTCCCAGTGTGGTAGCTCTTTTTTTGTGTGTGAAATTATTTTTTAACCATTTGACTTGAACTTGATTTAAGCAGATGCATATTCTTTGTGATATGACCATATGGGAAACAAATGATCATTTAGCCATTTATTTTTAGCTCAAAATGACAACATTAACACAGTATAACAGGTATCTTTCTTAAACAGAAGCCTGTCATGCTTAACTTTTGAGAATATAAGTAAATCTTTCTTTAAAAGAACTCTGTCCTGCTTAACTTAAAATTATATAAATTAATAGAAAGCAATAGAACAAAAATATTCTTGTAACAGTGCACATTTAGTGCATTTAGTACAATTGGCTTCAGTTGAGGTATTATTTCAGCTTTTCTAATGCTAATCAGCTGCTCCTGTTTGTAAACCCACTTGTTCCCATGATTACGCATCATAACTCATCATCATTATTCATCTATGTATTACTTTTATGTATTATTCATGTATTTGTTGTAATCATCTATCCTTGCAGTTGTTTATTACACAAAATAAATTATATTATCACACTTCTGGCCACATAGCGCTGATATTCACTGCACATGCCCATATTAACCTTAACCAGAGGGTTTAAACAACAAACCAGTGTTTACATACCATATCTGCTTCTGCCGTGGCCTGGTGGACAAGAAATTGGTTAAGGGTTCCCCGAGCTTTCACGCCCCTCATGTTCTTCTTGTGCCCACCAATAGAAGCATGCCTATGGAAAAAGTGCGCCAGCACACAGTGCAGTGCGCTTTATAGTGCACTTTTCCAGCCAGGTGTTTTCCTTTTCCCATTCCTCCCTGTACTTTTGCAGCCTTTTTTTTCTTTCTCTGAGGGGAACAAACATTGCTGCTCTAATGCTGCTCTGATGCTGGGCTCACACTGTGCGATTTTTGGCCCATTTTGAGCCGATTTTTGAGTCGTGCGACCGATTTGGTGATCGGCCCGATTTTGGCCTTCATCGTGCATCGTGTAGTATACGTGGGGTAACGAGAAGCGATTAACACTTCACGACCAGCTCCCAATCATCAATCGCTCGTGAGGGTGTCACCACAGGCGCTCACACTGCTCACGCGCAAACACGTAAACGTTGGTGAAAAAGACGGAGCAGCACAGCTGTGCAGCGTGTGATCTGGACACAAGCGATGGAGGCACAACTTGTAGAACTTTGGAAAGCTCATCCGAGCCTTTTCGATGTGGCCTCACAAAATTATCACGACCACAACAACCGTGAAAACAGTTGGATTTACATTGCTGCTCAATCACAGCTGCCTGATCATGTTTTTCATTAGCAATTTAGCAAAGTTGATGGTGGTGTGTGTGTCTGTGTGAGTGAAAGACAGAGAGAGAGAGCGACAGATTTTCTGTTATAACCTTCATTTTATGGAGGCACAGTGTGCCGTCCGAGACTTGCACCGCAGTGTCGGCGTTTGTTTCCCTGTTGGCCGGTATTTTCTTCGTAAGCGACCTTTCCTCGACCAATGAGATAAGCGATAATCTGACTTGTCATACTCGAATTGTCATAAGTGTGGTGTCAGCTCATTGGTCACAAAGCAGGAGAGGGGCTGGGAATTATGTTTTCAAACAAAGTGTTAATTCCATTAAAAGTTATAGACTACTTTTGATTCTCACTGTGTTACAGGACAAAGTGCGTCCCTTATTAGCTCAATACGGGACGTGTACTTTTGTTTCGAAATACGGGACGATTCCGTTTTTTAAGGGACGGTTGGCAACCCTATTACAAGCCGTTTCCTATGTCTTTGCTGTACATCTAGCAGTTCTCTTTACTTTCTTTATCTTCATGACTATCTCTCTTTTTGCCCCCTTGTATACTTTCCAGTATTTCCACATTCCACTTCCAGATCTCTGTCCAGAGACACACCAAACACCGCCTTGGCAGTTTCCCTCTGCACTGCAGCTGTACATTCCCAGCCATCTGGTATCTCTTCGCTACCATCCAAAGCTGTTGAATTTGAGTACATATTTGACTATTTTTTAAATTTGATTAAAATTAATTGAATTTATGAATGGATTCATACATTTAGAAATATTTATTTGTACCTACTGTTTTTACTGTCCATTAATTTATCACAACATTAATTCCTTTAATAATAAAAAAAATCATGTGTAAATGAAGGTACTAATGAATATTTAATTGCGCTATTAATTATTTATCAATGAAATTGTTTATTTCGATGTGCGCAAGTGTCTCGGTCCTCCATACCTAGAGGGCGATATCTCAACAGCGCCAGGTTGACGAATCCCCAAAAAGTCTCGCCGAGTCAAGATGTCGCGATAACTGCTTGGAGTCGGATTCAAATTGTGGCGCTTTGACTGATCGCTAACACGGTATATTTAATCCTTGTTTTTGTTTATCTATCTTATAGGCACTTCGTCAGTAGAAGAACTGCCCACAGTAGAGTTGTTGCTGCTAATTAAAAGAAAATATCGTTAGTTCGGAGTTTGTCATATTGAAATCTTAACCCCCCCCCAGGCTTAGATTGTGTGGCTGAATACGAGCAGGAGCTAGCCATCTTTACCTGACTTGTTGACATTTTTTGGCCGATACTGTTGCTTTTATATCTGCTGTAGCGGTTGCTTATTGTCCTCCTGGACATTTACTGTCACTATTTATCTTATTAACAGCGGGACGTTAGCTTCAGATTAATTGGAAATAAGGAAATTAAAGCTGTATAGCACTGTCTTACAAAACAAACGAGAGCACGGTATAGACGTTAGCATAAACGGTTGCATTTATTTAAGCCTTTTTTGATTACTTTTGTGTGTCACTTTTTAAATACATGCATTGTTTCTGAGTTGGACAGTGGAGTATAAAAAAATCTCAAAGCTGCCTCTGACTGCATCAGACTGTAAGTGACAGAGCAAATGAAAACGATAGATAAAATAAAAGTCACATGGTGATAGCAAATAATTCAGGAACTGGATATTGTTAAGACTGACACCAATATTTGCTGATTCAAAAGGCTGATACATCAAATTATATATATATATAATATAAGGTTACGGGCTTTTTCGGTAAAGACTGGCGCACACAACAAACTTTAACACACATTTGTGCGTCCTTCACTTTCCAGATGGCAGCAGAAGAGGAGATCAAGGTACTGAGGATCCAGCTCAGAGAGAAGGAGGAGCAGGTTCATCAGGCTGCTCAAGCTGGCCTGGATCTCCTCAACCAGCAGGTGGAGCTGCAGAACCGACTGGATGAACAAAGAGTAGAGATGACCAACGCCCTTGAGGTCCGCTCTTACACAAATAAAGAGAAAAAGCTCCAGTAAACTGCCATGAGCCCAATACAAAAGTCCTTGTTTTCCTAAGTTTCCCGCCCTGTTGGTCATCCAAACTAACTTCATCATTGTTTCAGACCTCTCCACCTATCTTTGTCTGATGTGTGTGCCACAGGCTCTCGAGCAAGACAAGTACTCGTTGCAGAAGGAAGTGGAGCTGAAAACTCGGATGCTGGAATCACTGCAGTCGGACTTTGACTGTGTGAAGAATCAGCAGAAACGGCACCTTCAAGAACAACAAGAACATCTGGAGAGGGCTCATAGCATGGCACTCAGTGAGCTTCACAACAAGGTACAACAGCACGTGGTCTCATCTGGTATGAGGCCTGTACTAATGAGTGAAATTAGGGATAGGGAGCTATGCTAAATGTAAATGGCCTGTATTTGTATAGCGCTTTTCTAGTCCCTAAGGACCCCAAAGCGCTTTACACAACCTGTCATCCACCCATTCACACACACATTCACACACTGTGTACTATGTGTATCTATGTGAGTTATGAGGTTAAATGCACTATGGTATCTTACACCAGTAAAAGCCCCAATTCTTGAGTGGCTGTTAGAGCAGTAAAGTGAGATAGTTGTTGAGGTGTACCACGCTGTCACTGCCTTCAGAACTGCCTTCATTCTTTTTGGGGCTGGAAACATGATTCAGAGAATCTGGTCCGTATTGAAATGATGGAGTTACACAGTTGCTGCAGATTTGTTGGCTGTACATACAGATGCAAATTTCCCATTCCACCACATCTGTATGAGTACAGTAACTGTCCTGTTGTAGAAAACAGATTGACATGAATTAAGCTTTGCATTATGCTGTGCATTACACTGCTGGAAGCAGACATAGAGACACTATGGTCATAAAGGGTCACGGTCAGCAACAATACTCAGATATGCTGCAGGATTCAAACGATGCTCAGGTAGTGCTAATGGGCTCAGAGTGTACCAAGAAAATCTCCCTCACAGCCTGACTGGTACACGGCAGGATGGATACACGCTGTCATGTTGTTTTCCAACCTGTGATTGTGGTTTTTGCTGTCTCAGATCCTGAGGTTGCAGTCTTCTCTAGAAGAGTCCCAGCTGAATGAAAAACAGCTGAAACATAAGCTGGAAATGCAGACCGAGACGCTGAATAACAAGACGGAGGAGCTCCGAGCTCTAAATGAACACACACAGAGTTCCATGACGTCGGAAATGATAGAGGTGCAGATGAAGATCACAGAGCTGGAGAACGTTAAAGTGAGTGACTTACAAAGGAAGGTTCTACAGACGGCTCATTCTCACAGCGACAGTGTGATAATAGAGACCATCCAGAGCTGAGCTGCTATGTTAAGCTGTTCAGAGAAAGGCTTGTGGATCTGACAAGCTGCTTAGTTTTTCCAGATGTTTTTGGTCCTTTGAGCACCACAAAGCATGTACCATCCAGGTCAACTAACACGAGAAGTACCTAGATGAATAAAAATCATTAATGGCATGAGAAGAAGAGGTGTTGAATCAGCATGTGGTGTAATCTGTTCATCTACCAGGTGGAGCTGGAGCAGGCACTGCAGGAATCGCAGTACAAGGAGCAGCAGCTGGAACTGAGCAACAGCAGCCTGCAGCGGCAGCTGGAGCGAATCACCGAAGAAAAGGAGGAAAGGCAGAAAGAAGCGGTGTCCTGGTTCAATGCATTAGAGGTGAACATGTTACAGTCTGCTGTTCTCTGTGTTGTGCAGTCACACCAGGGTGGAAATGCCTGGAAAGGTCTTAAATAAGCACTTTCACTAATCTCAAAATAGATTAACAATATAATAATCTAAAAGTATTAATGGAACGATTGAAATTAGGCAAGTAGGAGATGATATTGTGCATTTGATGAAGCTCGTACTTGCTGCTTGGTTGGTTGTGTCCGACTCTGCTGCGGTCACGTCCTGTGATAGTCTAATCAGGGCAAAGTTGATAATACAATCCAATTTTGAATTCTTAGAGAAGCGTGTTTAGTTTCACACAGTAAGCATTTCCACAGACTGTCGCTTCAGTTGTTGTCTTTCTCTCTCTGTAATGACAGAAATCTCGTGAGGCCAACAGGGATCTGCAGATCGAGTTGGATCAGGTTCTTCAGCAGGCCCAGGATCCAAACAGCAAAGGGAACTCGCTGTTTGCTGAGGTGTGTCACACTTTCCTTTGGCAGCAGGTCTCTCTGTAAGTCCAGAGTTGTGCTTGAATCGAACCTGGAACCTCAGTAAATGGCTCCATGTTGTGTTGCAGCTGGAGGATAAGCGGGCTGAGATGGAGAGGCAGCTCATCAGTGTGAAGGTCCAGTACCAGTCGCTGCAGAAAATACACGCCTTTAGCAAACAGCAGATGCAGCGCTTGAAGGTAGCGTGCAATAGCTCATCTGGTCGGTCGCCGGTTTGTAACTGGTTGGTGGTTGGCTGACAGTATGGATGTGCGTGTTTGGTGCAGGTGCAGATAGCCACTCTGATGCAGCTGCAGGGCTCCAGGGCTGACCCTGCTCAGCTGGAGAGACTGCAGTCCATGCTGTCGGAGAAAAATGGAGAGATCCAGAATCTGATGACTAAACTGCAGAGGCTGGAGAAGGTGGAGGTGAGAACGTAACAGTCAGTGCAGTTTGTAGAACGACTTCACGTTGAGAAAGTGTGTGCGCTCGTGCGAGAGTAACACCTGCCCTGTTCCACAGACAATTACACAAAATGCTTTTAGAGCAGATTTACTTCACGTTAGTCCTACTTACTGAAAAAAACTTTCCCAGCAGACTAAGAGGTGCTAGCATAGCATTTATAAATTAGAGCTGGATATTAACAAGTCCAAAATCTACAGAAAACTACAGGCTCAGATAGAGCCTTGTCTCTAGCAAATGGGATGTTTTCTGCTTTAACAGGAGCTCGGCTAAGCCTCTCACATAACATGAACTTGTGCTGTTTTACTTATGAGATAAAATGCTACACCTGCTCTCCTAGATTTGGACACAGTCACATGTCGTTTGTTCCGTGTGTAGATGTTATTGAAGTCTCAGCCAGATAATCCGGCTCCAGCCGATGATGGAGATGGCCAGGATGAAACATACTACACCGACCTGCTCAAAATGAAGCTCAGCAACACTCTGTGAGTTTGGCTGTTTTCTGGCCTTTTGCTTGACCATCTACAGGTTGCCTAGAAATATAATGATCTGAATAAAAGAAAGAAATTGTCAGTTGGCCTTTCTTGCCATCAAAATGAGTCTGGATCCATATTTTGGGACAGATGTATCCATAAATGTCTGATTATTGGCTCGTTAGAGCAGCATACAATCTTGGTTCACTTTCATGGTAAATGGACTGATACAGTGATTATTCTGCTCTGCTTGAACACTGAAAGTGCTTTAAAGAAAGGTCAGTGAAACAATGTTAAACAATTTATCTTTAATGTGAGATATTCAGGTTGACACAATGAGAACGCGTGAAAAACATGTTGGAAATGTAGCTTTAAAAAACGAAACAAAAAAGACAACAGGTTGGATCGACGGGAAAAATACATTACAGGTAAATTTATGTGAAGAAGCCAGTGCTTTGAGCCCCATTCATCGGGAGACAACTTGAAGTCCGCCACCTTATAGACGGTCCTTGGGTGCTTAATGTAACAGTGTTGTTGGACTTGGATGAAAGTGGGAAAACGGCCACAGTAATTAGGCTCAGACGTTAGAATAGAAGTAGAATCACTGTGCAGCTGAAGAAACCATCACAAGAACAAAAGAGGTTTTATCCATTTATAACGGATTTTTCTGTCTTTCGATCTTTATGCAGGAAGTCTGGGTCAGGTGGTTGGTTTTCTTGGTTTCATGAATCAGTGCTTAATTGTAAAACACATATTTGTCTGCACTGGGAAGATTTGATATTTTCAGGATAAAAAATAAACTGTTACTGTAACAAAGAAGGTTAGACTTCAGTTATTTCATCTACATATTTAACTTCGGCTTCAAATAGTGTGTGTGTGTGTGTGTGTGTGTGTGTGTGTGTGTGTGTGTGTGTGTGTGTGTGTGTGTGTGTGTGTCTGTCTTAGTAAGGATGCAGAGCGTCTGAGAGATGAGCTTTCTCTTCAGAGGATGAAGTCTTTGTCAGAGAGTCAGAGAGCTCTGGAGCTGGAGAGGAAACTCTTCACATCTGAGCGGCTGCTCAAACAGGTAACAGGCTGCTCTCACTGCAGCACTTCCCTGTGTTAGTATCTCTTACAAGTGCCGTTTAAAACTACAAAGCAGATGGAAGCACAAGAGGTAGTGTTTTACCTCTAGGTAGTGTTTTCTGTGGAAATCTTAAATAATTATAAAATGACATCTAAAAAAGTAACAATACTAAAATAACTTCATGGTTTTACAGTAATCGTGTAGCTCTAGTTGGTATATGTACTTGGTTTGTTTCTTCTACTGAGCTGTAAATTTGAGCCCCATGATGGGATTTTTGTAAGGAATGTGGACTATTGTATCTGCTGTGATCTTATATTTGCTATTTGATTGGATATTTCCATTTCCTGCTGCAGGCTCAGAGTGACAAGATCAAGTTACAGTTGCGAGTAGAGGAGCTCCAACACAAATATGAGCCAAAAGGTATGTAGCATAGCGCGCCCGCTCTGTACACATGTACACATGTGCCGGGGTTGTTGCAGCTCTGTAACTGTGCTGTCACCTGCAGAGGCAAAGAAGAATCTCATCCAGAAGAGAAAGAGAGAGAAACTTCCTGTTGACATCACACCCTCCGTGGAGGAGGCACCGCTGGACCGGACCAAGGAGGCCGTTGCTGTGGTGACAGATACAGCGGACCCCGAGGCTGACATGCGTCCTCCACTGAGCTCCTCAGCAGGTGTTTCAGAGGCTGAGCCACGGCCTGCAAAGTGTGTGAAGATCAGTGAAAACGAAGCTAGTGTAATTCCCAACCCCAGGTATGTACTAACAGCAGGGATGTGTACGACGTTGGCTTTAACCCCGACCTTGCAAAGACGCCAAGGTAGTTTACATGACTGTACATAAATTTCTGTCCACAAGTTGCAGCTAAGGCATAAATACAGGTGGTTTTTCTGTTTAGGGGATTATTAGTAACATTTTGTCTGTATTTGTTAAACTGGAAGGATTTCATGAGTTTTAATCTTTGGTTTTGAAAAGTTGAGGCATTGTTCTCTGTAATATCTATGCTCCTCGTGATGAAGATGATGGGGGTGATTGTGATTGGCAGTTTGATTCTAGTCCACAGTAGGGCTGCCACAAACGATTATTTTGATAGTCGACTAGTCACCGATTATTTATGCGATTAGTCGACTAATCAGATCATCATCCATTGGACATACAGCTTATTGCACCAGCAGCATCTGCTCTTATATAACTATCATTAGCTTACAGCTTTAAGTGTTTAAGGTCTGTGCTAACTAAAAATAAAGACAAGATGATAGTTTATTGAATTTTAATGAAATTTGCAGATTGTTTCGGTGAAGTTTAATAAACTCCTTGCTATCTAAAATATAACAGGACACCGGAGTATATTCTGGAGCATCTCACACTTCTGATAATCAGCTGTCTGCTTGACGTTTATTCAGCTGTGTAAAAACTATAACTTTAATCTCAGCCAAACCGATTTACTCAGGAACAAATAAAATACTAAAAAAGCCAAACAATAACATTTTAAGTTATCTAAGTGACTCATATATATTTAACCTGAGGAGTGAAAGACGGCGGTGGGTTTGACAACGATTTGCGGGGAGTCCGGTGTTCTCACGGCGCTAGTGACCTAGCCCCCCGGCTCGCTAACGAGCTAGTGGGTAACAGACGTCTCCGAAAACGTCGGAGCGCTTTTGAAAATATGTGGTGTCCTGATAAACTGAGCAGATATTTGAGGTTTACACAGCTACATTCTCGGCTGAAAATATGTTAAACGTTTATTTTGTGACCCAGAAAGAATAATAAGAGTAACATTAAAACTAACTAGCTGCCGCCATTGTTGGAAACTGCGCTGGGCCGCGCTATGAATTCTGGGACACAGCTGCTTCTTCTTCTTCTTCTTCGGGGTTTAACGGTAGCTGACATCCTTGTACATGCAATGCTGCCATCTTCTGTTTCAGTCCGTTATTACACTCTTAAATCCTGCCACTTATTCCTGCGTCTTTTGTGATCTTACAAAGTTTCAAACGACGCGTCGACTATTAAATCAGTCGTCGACGATTTTGATAGTCGACTAATCGTGGCAGCCCTAGTCCACAGTGTGATCTTTGAGTGGAAAATTTAATGTTTCTTGGTTGTGTTTTGTTTTTCCAGTAGATTTTGTAGTCTGTGTTATTGGAAACACTGATAGTTGGTATAGGAGAGAATGTTTGTCTCCACTGTTGCAATTTGGCCAATAAAAAAAAGGCCTTTGATAGCAGAGCATGACCTTTGTCTTCCACCCCTCACCCCCGACCGCTCATGGCACATGGCCCCACCCCCCCGGTTCTGATGGAGGTTTCTTCCTGTTAAAAGGGAGTTTTTCCTTTCCACTGTCCCAAAGTGCTGCTCATAAGGGGTCATATGATTGTTGGGGTTCCTCTGTTTTCTCTGTTGTCTTTACCTTACAATCTAAAGCACTGTGAGGCAACTGTTGTGATTTGGTGCTATATAAATAAATGTTTCATATTGGGAGGGAAGAATTGTGAGCTGTAGAAGCTCGGGCATCCTTAAAGAGTTACTGCGAGGTTGGTTTATTCTAATTTCTGACATAGTGGGTCTAGTAACTAATAATAAAGCATCAGGCCTTTTTTCCCTGTGAATTGTTATGTTCCTTTAATTTTATGGTTTTGTCATATTGCTCAAAGAAAATTGCAAATATTTTAAAGTGTTTAGTGTTCTTCTGAATCAGTGACTTGCCAAATCCATATTTGAAGCTGAGTGCTGAAGAGAAAGGTCCTGTTTACTTTGTCAAATGCTTTTTCTTCTAATGACACTAATAAGCTTGTTTAAAAATAAATAGTCTCAGCGCAACTTTAGTCCTGTTTTGGCACATCGTGTTGTTGACTAAGTACAGATGAAAACTGTAAGATCAGGAGCCGAATGAGCAGTAACTGAATTGTTTTTGGTTGTTCTCAGCTCTCCTTCAGCTGACTGTAAGGAGAAAGTGATGGAGGAGAACCAGCAGCAGAATAAGCGAGAGGAGAGGAGAAAGAAACAGAAAGCAGTGGAGATGATCCATGTCAGTTCTAACAGCAGCATGGAGAACCAGTGCGCTCAGCAGTAGGACTCATCAGGCCTGGACTACACACCGTCACATGTGGACATGTATATGATGCTGCTGTCATTTCTAATAGTCTTTAAAATAAAACAACTTCTGTTCTTATAAATATTATAATTATTAATTTGTTCTACAATTGTACCCACACATTTAAATCTATTAAAATGTTTCCAACATGCTGTATATTCATTTTTTCAATTCTTTCTTGTTACATTCTGTGATATGCAACATATCTTTAAAATACATCAAGTGCAGTAAGTATACATACGTTTCATATAAATATACTCTATAACTTTCTTATTTTCTCTAGCCCACATAATTAAACATTTCAGTTACATAAAACATGTGAATTTTGATTTTATGTACTGTATAACCTGTATAATAAATATGTGTAAAATATGCCACCTCCTACACCAGCTGCTGTATCCCGTTTATTTGAATATATAACACGCTACACCAGCAGGGGGCAGCAGCGGGAGGTTTGTGTACTGTACCGCAGCTCAAAGAAGAGAAGCTGTACGTGGACCAATGAGAATCGACGGAAAAGTAGAAGCTTTCGGATGTCTGCGGGAACTGTCAGAACAGGTGAAGGCATCGCTTCAGCTTCACTGCTGCTCTACTGTCGCTCGGACTGGTGAGTGTTTGCTAACCTGAACGCTGTCGCCGTCACGGAGCGGTTCTTGGTCGCAGCTTTCTGGTTCCTCGGGATTTGGGAACTCTTAGCTGTCAGCTGTTACGGCGTTACTTACGTGCTCATTGTGTCGCCTAGATATGCAAACATGTGTAGAGCTGTCATTGTGTCACTTTTTTGGTAGCCAATCTGTAAAGACGCTCACAGCCCGGTGAGTCACGCCAGACTCTATTCAACATCTTGACTTTTTAAATCGACATATTTCTCAAAGCAGATTATCACCAGAGACGGAACAAAAAGTAGTTTAGTCCCATTTTTTGGTTAAAACACGAGATTAAAGAGTGGAGTTTTGCCCCGGGCTGGAGAACAGTAATAAGGACCAGTGGTGTAGTGGTTAACCCCCCTCGTAAAGCTCATGCAGCACCTGAAGGTAGCTATGATTCTGACATGCCGTGCTGTGTATTCCAGTCACCATGAAGCTGATACCCTTTCATGTCGGGGGAACCTCCTTCATCCTGGCCGTCCTCTTGGTGCTGCATTACTGTCACATAGCCAGCATTCTTGGCCACAAGGTAGGTTAAACCTTTTGCTCTGATAAAGTGTTTAAAGCTCTCAGATGTTCTCGAGCATGTCATTTAGTTTCGCTGCACCTGTGATAAGATGGATTTGGCAGCAGTGATGGGTGGAAAGAGCTGCTGATCAAAGCCTGGCTGTGGGCAAACTGAAGACTCGTGAGAACATCCACGTGTGTTTCAGCTGCAGCTGGGACTTGGCTGGAATTAGCGGTGTGATAAAAGCTGTTACCTTTTAACCCAGGTAACTCTCACTGGTAACCAGTGTTGGAAAAGTTACTTGAAAAAAGTAATCAGTAACTAATTACTGATTACTTCCCCCCAAAATAATCCGTTGCTTTACTGATTACTTATTTTCAAAAGTAATTAATTACTTAGTTACTTTTTAAAACACTATTTACAACCTGAGTAGGTGATAAAGTGATAGATCTTTCAGCCCAATTCTACTTTTTCTGCATAATCCATCATACAAAATGTAATCAAATGGAAAAGTCTCTTTTTAAAACTTGTTTTATCAGTTTTAATCTTTTAAATTCAAATTTTTCAAATTCAAATTTTTATTTGTCACGTACACAGTCATACACAGTACGATATGTAGTGAAATGCTTGGACAACTGCTCGTGACCTAAAGAAAACAAAAAAGGAAAAGGCTATGAATAAGATAGGAAATAAATATGAAAAATTAAAAAGGGTAAATTTAACTGGGAAGAATAAGATAAAGATAAATATATAAATTAAAGTTGAAACTTTATGCATCAAGCAAAGATTTAATTATATGCACCATTCTCTGACTGGAAGAAATTAGTTTAACATTTAAACCTATTTTCTGCACATTCCAGCACATAAAATAAAATATTTTTTGTGTTTACACTCAGTCTTTCAAATAGATGCAAGTAAAACAACAGAAAATAAAGTCAAAGACTCAGCGGTCCTGTTGCTCTATTTTCACCTGTAAAGCAGGAGTGGGGCAGGCGGAGGTTTACCCTGGTGCAGGTGTGCCGCGGTCAGTGGAAGGATACGGCAGTTTCTCTGTGAACGTCACATTCCCGTCATAGCGCACTCGGAGCTTGTTTGGAAGTTTAGGGGTTTTTTTCGCTGTAAAAAGAAGTTTTCTTCCCACGCACAGCGGACACTAATGTTTTTGTCACTTTGTATGGAATCAAACTCAAAGTAAGGTCAGTACTTCCACGCTTTAAACGCTGCACGCTCATACTCTCTCCCACAATCGATATATGATCCACTGTTGATCTGCACACAGCTGTTGTCACTAACGTCGCACTCGCTTACGTCACTGTCATGAGACATTCTGGCAAAAAATCACGGTTTTAGTAACGCAGCGTTCCTATAGGAAAGTAATCTAATTACCGTTTTTGCAGTAGTAATCCCTTACTTTTACTCCTTACTTTAAAAAAGTAATCGGATTACAGTAACGCTACTGCCCATCTCTGCTGGTAACAAATGAAGACATCAGTGTTTTTATGGCAGTACACCATAAATGACAGTATCTTGTAACGGGACTCATGCAAAGAATAAAAATGAAGGGCTGCAAATCAGCAGAACTGGTCTCCTTGTTTTACATGCTAAAAGCGATGATGCCTTTGTTCTGTGCACTGTCGCTTCTCAGGAGGAATGTGACTCATAGTCTAAAGGGGCTGTGCATGCTTAGTAACACTAAAGAAAAGAAAGGCGCTGTATAAATGCTGGTATATTTCCATGAAGTTAATTAGCCTCTTTAGAGAGAACTTGGAGTGTTAGAGCTGGAGTGCTCGTATGCTGATGTAAGAGCTATGAAGTAAAAATAAAAAACAGCAAGCACCATCAAAAATGGCATCTGAGTTTGAATGAAACCCAAAGAAAGGTGTTTGTCATTAAACCAGGGAGGTGTCTAAATTTCTTCCCATGTTTCTCTTTGTGCAGTCTGGAGGCGATTTAATCGTGGTGGAAAACCCAGAACATGAGGCTGTAAACGGTGAAGAGGAAGACGTGGCAGTAGATGATGTGGAAGATGATGAAGGAGATTTAGACGTTGTCCAGCCCAGTGAGCAGTGGCAGACACTTAAACCAGGTCATGCCCTCAGTGTTTTCCTTCACAGGGCTTTTTCTCTGGTTCTGAATAATGACAATCAGTCCTAAGATAAACACAACTTTGTGTATGATCTAATGCTTCAGATGAGGATAGACCTTATATAGATGAAGCCTCCATATGGGATTTATTTGATCCTCCTTTCATGTAACCTCACAAAGGTTGTTACTAAAATGATGATTTTGCATAGAGAAAATGTATCTGTGAAGTTTAATCGTGCCAACACAGTTATTGTGATAGCCAATATTTGTTAAATAACCATTATTGACGCAACAATCAACACTTACCCATGTTGCAGTTCCTTTGGTGGCTCCAGAAGGGAGTGAGTCCCAGTAGCTGTAGCAATCTCCATGGATGTCCTGTTAATAAGGCCAACGAAACGATGTTTAGTCTCTTACAAGCTGGTAACAAAGTGTTGTCTGGTTCACCCTTAAACCTAGCTGGTGTTTTTTCTGCTTGAATGATTCGGTGTTAAGTGGCTTAACAAACCAAAAGGTACAAAGTCTAGAGTGGAAAGAAGTGAAAAGCAGCCAGTGCACAAAGAGGCTCTGAAAGACTTTCAGAAAGCAGAAAATCTAAATGTAGCAACAGGAAGGGTGGTTCAAAACATTTTCAGAGTACTTCATTACAAAAATTCACATTAGAGTGTGGCAGCGTGTAATTGTTGTTATTGACAGACATGATTTGCTGCACATACTAAAGGCCTTTATGCGGGACCTTATATCACATATACACAGCCATTAGCTGACTCAAACATCGGTTTGTATTTGCATCCATCCATTTTCTGCTGCTTCTGGGTCGCATCAATCTGCGAGCTCACGAGTTTCATAATATTCAGCAGTCGTATAATTATTTTGAGCAACTCTGTCTGTGCACACACAGGTCAGGCAGTGCCACAAGGTTCTCACGTGAGGCTGAATCTGCAGACAGGTGAGAGGGAGGTCAGACTGGGAGAAGAGCAGCTGAAATACTGGACAGAGGAGCACAGGTGGGGGTCCAGGCTAAAACTTCAGTCTGCAGACAGTAGTTTATTTCGCTCCCTTTAATACTTCTTCCAGCAAAGTGCACCCAGTAGGGGGCAGTAGTAGGAAAAGATAAAATGGCTTTGCAGTAAAAGTGTACATTTGCAGGGAGGAAGAAGCGCTCCGGTCTTCCTTTAATCCCGATGAGCTGAAACGAGCCATGAAGAAGATAAAAGAGGACTGGAAGCTTGGAAGCAAGGACACAGAGCAGAAGGTAGCAGCTCAAATGCCACTGTTGAACTTCTGATTACATGCTGGCAGCAGAAGCTTTAAGTGTGCCCACATATGAGCCTTTACTGTGTGTCTCCACTGCTCGCTGGGCGCTTCTAGGACTCTGTGGCTTCTAAGTTTCGCACAATGGAGGAGTTGAAGAAAGACATGGCTCAGCTGGACCTGCTGCTGGAGACGGATGTTCAGGTACATCAGTGTTCCTGGATCTCACGTATGATTGTGACGTGACCTTGCGTGAGCTGTTACTGTGAAACGTTTTGAGCTTCAGTCAAATGAAGTTTCTTGCATGTGTAGATAATGAGGCGTCTGCTGGAGCAGTTCAACAGCAGCAACTCAACTAGCGAACAAAGACTGAGCATCCTGACGGAGCTCGAATATCTGGTGCATCAGGTAACACACACACAGGATGATGTTTCACACTGTGGTGAATTGTCCCGTCTCTAACCCTGCATGCATGCTTGTATGTGTGCTAGGTGGATAATGCTCAGACTCTGTGCTCCATGGGGGGCCTCCAGTTCCTTTTAGAAGGTCTGAACAGCTCTGACTTCAGATTACAGGAAAGCTCTGCTTTCGTCCTGGGCTCTGCATTAGCCAGGTATGATATTTAGACTTGATTAAGCTTGATTAGTCTGATGTTCCAGATGTTCCAGATATGCAGATATGTCACTTCTTGCTGTACAGTGGTGTCTGTGATCACATCGAGCTTCTGTAGCTGTTTAAAATCAAAACAGGTGGTTTTTAAATACATTTTTGACTTTTCTCTGCAAATTGTGCACAACATTATGTTTTGTTCTTGTTTACTATGTGACTGAGTTGTAATGCAATAACCCTGATTGCGATGGCACTCCAACAGTGCTGCAGCTTATCAGATGAGATCGTATAATGTCACAGAACACTGGCTGCACAACATGTGGTACATCATGGTTTTGGGTTCTTTTTGGAAAAAAACCAAATTTGAATTTTGAAAGCCAAGCAGCAACTTCCAGGCGTCGAAAAGTTCCAAATAATAGTCAAATAAATAGTTGAATATGAGAATATGAGTCTTGAAAGTCTCAAATCTCTTCTGAGCAAAACACTTGAGTTGAAAGCAAACACGACTGTCAGCGTTGTCACACTTTGTGTGTCCTGCAGTAATCCAGCAGTTCAAGTTGAAGCCGTGGAGAATGGCGCTCTCCAGACACTGTTAACCACGCTGGCCACTGCTCAGCAACTCAGAGTCCAAAAAAAGGTAAGCACACCCACACAGCTTTCAGTTTATGTTCAGAAAGTTGGAGGCAACACGTTGCACAGAGAGCTTGACAAAAGAAGGCAACTCGACTTGTTTAGGTTTGTGAAGATGCTTCACCTCTCATCCAGGAAACTCTCAAGACTACCATGACTTGTAAGAATGAGAACCGCCACAGACACACACACACACACAGCTGAAGAGTGTGTGTGTGTGTGTGTGTGTGTGTGTGTGTGTGTGTGTGTATATGTGTGTGTGTTCGTTCTGTCTAGGTTCTGTTTGCAGTGGCTTCCCTCTTGCGTCACTTCCCCTATGCACAGCGTCACTTCCTGACACGTGGGGGTCTGCAGGTCCTGTCAGAGCTGTTCAGGACTGACAACAGTGGAATTCTGCGTACACGCATCGTCACCATGTTATACGATATGATTACTGAGAAGGTACAGTAGACGCACGCTCCTGCTCCTCGATTCCAAGCCCAGTGCAGTGCTCCTCTTCAAATACAAGGTCTAAATGATCTGAATGATTAAAGTTGGTATCAGTAGGTTGGGACTTTCCAGTGCCCAGCTCGTGGGATCGTTCTCATGATCTCTTCTCTCCTCTTCCAGGAGCTGATCTTCCAGGGAGGTCTGGACCCAGTACTGGACGCGTCTCATGATGAGCGGCGGCGTCAGTACTCTAAGGTGTCTTTGCAGGAGGAGCTGTTGGAGAAGGGCTGGTGCATTCTGGTCCCACAGCTCCTGGAGTCTTCAGAGAATGACTACAGAGAGAAGGTGGGTGGTTTCATCTATTTTGCATTAATAGTATAACAACTGTTAAAAATAACTTTCCCTGAGAGTCGGTGCTGTTTTTTTTGCAGGCTCTCCGGGCTTTGTTGGCAATGGCTCCAGTGTGTTTGGATCAGTACCGCTCAGACGGCTCTCTGCAGGCTTCTCTTCACTCTCTGAAGCAAGAGTACCAGGACATGATCCAGTCAGAAATAATTCTAGCAGAAGAGAACACCTACTTTGAGGAGATTGTAGAACTCATCGATGCACTGCAAGTGAAAATGAAATGATCAGAGGACAGCACTTTGACGTTTCATATGAACATGGCGTACATCGAGGAGCTGGCACTTTTACTCTGTTGGGGTCAGTCGATCGCAGAGCAGTGGACAAGGAACACAATTTTGAGGACATAACGAGTGAGCTGGAAGACAGATCTGCGATTAGTCAGCATGAACACAACCAACAAATACTTCACGTGTTGCCTAAAAATGTTCTCCACACTTCTGAAGCTGTTCGTATGGCCTCTCTGAGAGGTCACATCGAGGGTGATTTTACCATCAATAACGTTGCTTTTCTTCCAATCACTGTGGTGTGTGGGTAGGGTGGTGTAGTCCAGGTATGTGCTCCAGATGCTATAGAGGATGTGCACATACTGACTGCACACACACGGCTAATCCCAAAGAGCAGTGATCCTTGTTGCTGTATGGAGTCTCTTCTGGT
Organism: Astatotilapia calliptera; assembly: GCF_964374335.1. Taxonomy (NCBI): domain Eukaryota; kingdom Metazoa; phylum Chordata; class Actinopteri; order Cichliformes; family Cichlidae; genus Astatotilapia; species Astatotilapia calliptera. Next base: position 3,048,929 of record NC_137423.1, read on the forward strand.
TGCCGTCACAAGTGAATGTGTCACAGAAGGAATTGGTTCACAGTGATGGTGGCATGGTGATGGCCATGTAGTCCCGCTGCACGTTTGATAGGAAGCAAGAGCTGGGTCATGTGCTTTGCAGCAACGTCACTTTGCCAGGATGTAACTGGCTTCACTTCCTCTAACATTAGACATCAGGTTGGGTAAGTGCGCGTGTTATGGGTGTTAAGTCAGTTTCATGCAGAAGGCAGCGTCGGCAACGTCTGACTGATCACAAACGTGGATGTTTACTGGCAGCAGAGCGACGGATTTTATGAAGACCGTCAAGCAACGCAGCAACCACGGCTGAAGTATCTGAATGTGGAATAGAGTGCTGTACATACAGTATTAAACAACACTGTATGATTGCATGTTCAAGGTTAACCCTTAAGTTGCTGTGCTTATCCCCAGATCCCCCTCTGTATGCCTCATGAAAACCAGACTTTGTGACCACATGGGGATGTAAAAACTGTTTGACACTTAATTTTAAAGTCATGCCGCTCTGTGTGGTGGACAGTGTGAATGATACTGTAACATGAACGAGTGTTGTTGGTGGCATACAGACAGAAGGACATCGTCTGCTGTGCCAGGTGTAGCAGTCCACTTCCAGCTCCTCTAGGTCCCGACCTGAACCCACTGCACCACCCCTTCCCTGCAGCAGAGCCACAGACCACACCCCCACCACAATTACTGTTTATGTAACTTAGGCAACCTGACTTCACACCCAATGGAAACACGTTTTTCATCTGTTTTAAAATAAGAAAACAGGATTGTATTTGAAATGTTATTTTCTAAGACTAATATGTTCTACTCTATAGGTTACAGGAAATTTAAGCGTCTGGTAATACAAGTTATTGCAACTAACAAGAATGTGCTGCAAGTTGCAGTAGAATTTGGATAGATTTAGCTCTTTTGGAGTGTGGTGGGTTTTGTAGTAATATTTTCACTCTGGACTGATAACTTCAACATATTCATGTGCTTATTTATTTGAAAAAGATGGTGTTCTGTTGATGTATGTTCGAGAAAATAACGTATAGCTCCACAATAAAAAATGAGTGTTTCCAGACAAAAATGTTCACTAAACTTTCTTTTAGATTATTCTCTCTGCTGTATTTCAGTAAGTGTGCAGACACTGTAGATGTATTTGCAACCGTGCATGGGTACAAGATAGATTTTCAAGATTAATCTGGTAAAGAATGCAAATAGATCTCTTCCCTGTGTAATTCTGTGAATGGCACTTTGATCACTCAGTGTTGTCGCATAGATCAGATTGTGCTGCCACCATGAGGTGGAAAGAGAAATGACATTTTAGTAATTCTGTTTGTGGTCGCTGACCGTAAATAATACATCTTAATGTAGAAGCGGAGGCCCATATAAAATCTGACTTAGGTCCATGATTTGGACACGCCCCCATACATACTACATATGTGTATGAAAAGGAAAACATTTATTTTGAAGGGGTCACTTTTAAAAAGTTTTTTTTTTAACACTGGAAATCCTCGCCTCTCTCAAACCCAGACTGCAGCCGATGTTTAAGAACTGTGTTTAGGAAAAGCAGCTGTTTGTTGTTGCCCACTCACCCCTGAGCGACAGCCATGAGCTACAGTCAGTAAAATGATAATAAAGCACAATCGACAGGCACAGTTTGAAGCTCTTATTCTGAAAAGTCAAACCGGTAGTACGTTCGCTTTCAGGAAGTGCATGACATAACTAAACGCTGCCGTATGTAAACAGAGAAATACAGCCGCGTTTCAGTTGTTGATCTTTGTCATGAATGAAGCGGCTCACCGAGGGGACTCGTTAACCGGCAGAAGCCTCCCTGAGGTTCAGTGTGTTTGAACAAGCTGGTAAGAAGCTAACCGGCAGATGCTGTTGTGTTCGTGTTTTGTTAGGATTGTGCCAGCTAGGTGGATGCTAGCCTTAAATGACTCCACCTGAAATCTGGAGACTTCTTTGTTTCTTTGATTTGAATTGTGTATATTTTTCTGTATCTGGTTAAATTCTATAAAATAAAAAACGCTGCACAAATATCTGATTAATACTGACTGCCAGTAGCAAACAGCTTGTGTCAGCGACTGTTATAAAGGTCACAGTTACTAACGTGGGTCATACTGGGCTGTGAAAAATAACAGATGATTTGCTTAAAAATGGCAGTGGTGTACCTAAAATGCTAATAACAAGTTTTTCAACTTCAGCATTGCCAGCTGTCCAGTTTTAATATGAAAGATTTTAATTCAGAGTAAAGGTTTACCTTTGTGTAACTCGAGTCACTCTGTATAGTTAAAGGTCTGTTTTTGTGTGCAGATGAACAGTGATGGAGCTGTCTCAGAGGGAGCGTCTATCGGTGTTGGTGGAGGAACTGACCACATCAGGACAGCCACAGCTCAACCAAGACAAAATGAAGGAGGTCAAAAAGCTCTGCAAGTATGGCATCAGCATTTCCACAGGGATTATTTAGTTGCAGGTGTAAAGTGGAATTATGAAACAAATGAAAGACTCCAAAATGTGCAATCCTTTGGAAAGGGGTCAGGATTGCAAGTATCTGACATCACAGTAAGGAAACCCTGAATCTATCAAGATCTGTTATCAAGCGCGCAGATTGTCTAGAGAATGTCAAAAGGGGCACATAGAATAACAACAACCCTAATTTAATATCACTTCATACTATATCACTGTCATCAAGTGGGGACAATGCAATGCAAACATAGCCCATGTGTTACCTGATGGGTGCAGCGTTGATGTTGAGGGGTTACTGTTGCTGCTGATAGTGCTGGAGAGCAGGGCTGTGATGATCTGAGACGTGAGAGATTAAAAAGTCCACAGGAGATGGTAGCTGATAGAACAAGTCTAATGAGATTACAATAAAATAAGAATTCAGCCAAAAAATCTATACACATAAAATACACACACACATGCACATACAGTGACATTTTACACTGTACATACTATGGCCACTTTCCAGAATCCTTCTCTTATTAATTATTCCAGGTGCTATAATAATAAAGTAATAAATATTAAATAATGTATTTATGATGATTCAATTTGCTTGACTATCCGCTCTGTGCAGAAAGCTTTTAAATGTTTAAACTGTAGAGATAAAATCATTTTGCTGCTGTAAATTCAGCATTTTGTCTTATTTTCAATGTAAATCTAATATAATCTGTTTCTTAATGTATTTTCTTAGAAAGACAGTGTGTTTTAATCCATAATTATGTGGATATGCATATCAGTTTTTAGTGAAATATAAACCCCCAAGAAAGGCAGGGAACTTGCTTTAAAACTAAATATGTTCCCTAAAGCGTGGACAGACCTACAGACCCATGACACTCTTACTCAGTTAGCTAGCAGCTAATGACCAGCACAGTTGTGCAGTTAATAAAAGGACAGGTAATATTTGTCGTGCTGTTGCACACACAGCACGCTCATTTGTCTCATCAGTTACCACAAGACAATTTACCAACGTGTAATAATAACTTAATACTCCTGTGTGTTATAATTCAATAGAAGGACTAGATGTTACAGTGCCTGATAATCCACTGCTTCAAATGGAGAAAGTCTTGGTGGCTGTTATGAGGACAGCGGAACGCATCGTTGTGTGCCTCAACTTCACGGCGTGTTTCGTCTTTTATCACAAGTTAATCTGCCATTTTTTACCTTCCTTGGTTTGGTTTAGGAATTGGAGATCTGATCTAGACTATAATATTTAAATCTTGGGACACATCGTCAGTAGTGGACCTTGGATTCATCGGGTTTTTCGGCCATTATCACCAGACACCCTCATCCAAGGAGGCTCTGCTAGGGTTGAACTAGTGTGTCACTAGTTTATGTTAACATTGTTATTTCTCTTCTACTTTCTTCTGTTTAGTTTTCTACCATTTATCCACCGCAGCACGGTGGCACAGCGGGTAGCACTGTTGCCTCAGGTCCCGAGTTCAGTGCCGCCATCAGGCTGGGGTCTGATGTTTGCATGTTCGTGTGGGTTCTCCCCGGGTGCTCCGGCTTCCTCCCACAGTTATGCAGTTAATGGGGATAGGTTAATTGGAAACACTAACTTGCCCATAGTGTGAATGCGCGAGTGAGTTTAAAACGAATGGTTGTCTTTGTATGTGCGTTAGCCCGGCTGCGACAGACCGGTGACCTGTGCACCCCGCCTCTTGCCCTAAGACAGCTGGGATAGGCTCCCACGACCCTGAAAAGGATAAGCGGAAGCGAATGGATGGATGGATGGATGGATGGATGGATGGATGGACGGACATCAATTCACTGTAACTGAGAAGTAAAATTTTAAAAATTTTAAAGCTTTAAAATTTTGGAGCCTCACTTTTTCAAAGGTTGATAGAGACAAGTAAGACAAAAGAGACGAGAGGAGAGCCAGGAGGGGGGGCACCTGATCTGGCTTCCCACACCTCCCTGCCGGATCGGGCTGTACGCTCTACCTACAGTGTATGCTGTACACCCTGCTTACTGGTTTCTGTTGCATCAGTCTTCGTCTCGCAACCAGTGCGCTCTGCCATCAAGGGCGAGCATTGGTCAATGGTAGTCACGTGACCGATGCAAGCCAGATCATTTTATTTAGCGAAATTGTGATTAATAAATGTTATTGTTGAGAGGCACAGGGAACGCCACGTGCGCACACACCGTTAAAAAAAATGTCTAAAGAAAAGGCCACCTGGGGCACCATCAGGAAAGGGGGAGGAGCTCAAGCCCCAACCCCTGCACGTGCCTGCCACAGAGGATCAGGATGAGAATCACAGTTTCCCACGAACAGATAAAAAGTTACTGGACAGTCAAATAAAGGTTACACAAAGAACGAAAGAAAACAGCTGATCATTCAATACAATAAGACCTTATCATCCAAAGCAATTTATGTAAGTGTGTATGAACTTGTATTTGTCTATACAAGAAAGGTTTTATGAAAACTGACAGTATTTATGGTAAATTATGGTTACGTGTTAAATACAGTCGTGTAATTCTTTGTCAGCATTATGAGTACAACAAATGTCAAATTCTTTCGTGATTCATAACATAAAATTTAGTTACTCTCCACCTGTTCTCCACTCCTCACAGAGTGTCTAATGACTGCATAGACCATGTGTACCACTCAGTGATGTCCCAGCTCAACCAAGAACATGCTGAGATCCGGCTGTCTGCCTTCCAGATCGCCGGTGAGCTCTTCTCCAGGTCACACCACTTCAGGATGCTGCTAGTGGACAACTTCCAGGTAAATCAGCTGCTAGTAACTAGTAATCATCTGAGATCATCCAGTGCACACCAAACATTACAGGACCTGCTTTCTACTGGCAGAATAAGGCCAATGATGGCTTTTTATAGCAGTCACCACACTGCTACAAAAGCCATCATATCAGTTTTGACAATATCCTCAACTCTACTCGCAGAAATGCTACCCTGTGACAGAGCCTCCAGGATATTTTTTGTGTTTAAACATCCTGGTTGTCTAGCGCCATTAGCATGCTAGCACTGCTAACTGTTGAGTCGAATGTTTGTTGTGAGCGGGTCCCAGTCTTACAGTTATTTAACACTAAAAACAAAATAAAAAAGTAACGGCGCGAAGGCAAACTGAAAGTCTTTTTAGCTTTTCGGCTGATATCGGTTCACGTTTGCGCACTAAGTGATCTGTGTAGGATAAATCCACGTACAGTGAATCCCATTCAAAGAGGAACGATACAAACACTCAGCTTTAATATTAGGATGTCTTTCTTTCTGTGTCCCCCTCATCTATTCCTCCGCCTCTCTTCTTCCCACAGGAGTTCTTGGAGCTGACGGTAGAGACTGATTCAGAGCAGCCCCTCCCTCCTCCTAAAGAAGTAGCCAGGAAGCTGAGAGCTCTGGCAGTCCAGACTGTGCAGTCATGGCAAACGTCTTATGGCTCTGCTTATAAGAAGCTGGCACTGGGCTACAACTTCCTCAAACAAGTTAAAAAGGTGAGCGATGCAGAGATACAGAGTGACTTTTATTAACTGGAAACAACCCATGTGGTATGAGGCTAATGCAGAGGCCTCGGTTTGAATCCGCCGCAAGACCCTGTACATGAGGAAAACACACTCATGAAACACACTGAAATAACATCTGAATTACCTGTGAGAAGATCCACAGGCAGTATGATACAAACAACGAGGTAAAGGAGTGTTATTAGGAAGCGTTCTGTGTTCCACTTATCGGATTTAGATTTCAGAACTCTCAGTATCAGCCTTAAAAATCCTCTAGCAGTTGGACTTTATGAAAAATAGAAGTGCACTACAGATTCTGGAAACTGCATGATGCTGGTGATCTGTAAAGACATGTTAAAGAGCCATATGTTTACCAGCTGCAACAGTGACATTGTTTGGACCTTGTGAGTGAGGAACCACCATAAAGGCAGTTGTTCATCTTTGTGTGCATGGGTAGATTTACTATTTGAGAAGATACTCTCTAGTTTTTGTGATCAACAATGTGTACATGCTTTCAGGTGGACTTCCAGGACATTGAGGCGAGAACAGTAGCAGAGAGGACGAGGGAGGAGGAAAGACGGAGGAGAATGGAGAGGATCTACAAGGAGAAAGTAGAAGCAGCAGCTAAAGAAATGGAGGGTAAAACGACATCGTGTTATCCCTGCTTCTAGTTTTAATACCAAGGTTTTTATTTCCATTATCAGAAACTGTTAAACACCCAAAGTCTCAGTGGTTTTGTTTGTAACTGGATCTTTACACATAGTGTTATTAATGTTTGGGCATTAAGACTTTTATATTGTTTCTTATTCATTTGTTAGAGTTACAGCAAGAAATAGAAGCAACGCTGACAGAGATGGAATCGTGCATGAGGCTGCTTTTCCCAGATTTCAGCCCCATAGACATCCAAACAGCCAACAGCAGCCCCTCCAACTCCCAGCCAGCCACTAAGTGTCCTTCAGATGATGAGCAGCCCTGCTGCAGCAAAGACCTGAGGGCTGATGACAGAGTGGGAAAGGTGCAAGAAAGAGATGAGAATACAGGAAACATGGGAATGACAGAGGAAAACAGAAAGAACTGGAAGGAGAAAAGAGAGAGGGAAAAAACAAAGAAAAGGTCTGAAGGTACAGAAGGCAAGGATGGGGAGAAGCAGGAAATGGACAAAAGTAAGGAAGCTGAAAGGAGGGAAGTCATGGAGGTGGAGCAAGAAGAAGAGAGCGAGCAGGAGGAAAGTAATACAGACAATGAAGAAGAGGCTGGTGATGAAGACTTTATCAGGAACTCAGGCCTCATATCTCACTCCTACAGTCTGGATCTGAACCTCAGTCCTGGTGCGTAGAAAACACACATGTGGAAGCTTGATGTTGAAACTCCAGTGAAGAAAACAATAAATCACAGCAAAACCTTCGAACACACCACAAACGTTACTCCTGAAACAGCCTCTGGACATTATTAAGCTAATACATTTATACAGCGTACCTTATGAACTGGCAATTTAGAGTGTAGCATTCACACACTATCCAGTCTAACCACTTATTTGTAGGGCTGTGTGTCAGACTGCACTCAAAGTGATGAAAAGGGTTAGTTGCTACATCCAGAAATGTGTTCGACGTTTTATCGGGCAAAGAGCAGCAGTCACAGTCTATGCCACATCATGTCTGTGTGTCAGCAGGATGTGCATGTGTGGGTAGCATGTCTGGCTTTGGATGATGAACATTTGACTTTTTATCTTCACTCAGAGCTGAACGCAGTGCTGAAAGTGCTCACGCTTTTATCTCAACAGGGCAAAAGTAAATGCAGGTAATAAAAATTCATTGAAGACTGAGGCCTTTGGTCTGTTCAGTGAAATGAAGACGAGGGTTTGGGAGCAGCAGAGATTTCCTGTCTGTGTAAAGCGCTCGATGTGTTACGTGTGATTACAGTTCAGTCGTTAACATTCAGACATAACACAGTGCCTGTTTCACTTTCCACACTTGTTTTATTAAAGCCTGTAAACATGTGACTGCACCACAGATAAGTTTGACTCTAATAGAACTCATGAAGGATGTTGCACTTGTGGCATTTCATATACAAATGTCTAAATAATATCACGGGGCTCTTCTGAGTAGAGCAGCGGTGTCCAGGTAAATGGATCATGCTGTTTAATGAGAATCCTTCTCAAAACAGGCCTCTGATAGTCCTTCCTGTTAATGTGTTCGCACAGTCAGACGAGTGAGTGCAGTTTTTCTTCCAGGTCTTCATGTGAAGGAGACGGAGGATAACGAGCCGGTGGTTTCCACTGTGATAGACCTCCATAAACTCATAACAACCAAACATCTGCCAGCTGTGCAGGGCTGGGTTCAGGTAAGAACACACACACACACACACACACACACACACACACACACACACACACACACACACACACACACACACACACACACACACACCCCTCTCTGCTAGCGCTGCATTAAACATGAAAATAAGCTTCTGAGCACTTGTTTCCATGTAAACAGAGGGTGAGATATTATTTTAGACATTTAGTACTTTGAGAACATTGCTTCTTTTGATGTGCGTATATTTGTATCTTCTGCGTGTATGTAAGAATATATAAGCAGCATATATAAGATTGCGGACAGAGAGAACGTAGTCAGCGTTCTGAGAGTTTGGAGACAGTCTGCCTCTGTCTCTGTGCGTTAACTGTGTTACTGTTTTAGAGAGAACAAATACTGGTGTAAATACCTGCAGTGGCTCTGCTATCATACATCAATGTTCCTACATCAATGCTTAACCATGGTTTTGGAATCCACGATTATTTAGATTATTTCAAACCCGCTCCTGCTGGCTCACAGCATGATTTCTATTGGTCACATTACTGAGGGCAGCCTGAGCAGCTGTCTGAGGATGGATGGATGGATGAGTGGATGGATGAGTGGATGGATGGATGCCATCTTAGCTATACTTCTGGTTTCCCTGTGTGTGCAGGTGTTCACCAAATCAGGTGCTGAGGAGCAGCTGTTGAGACGAGCACTTGACCTGAAGAGGTCTTTGGAAGCCACGCTGCAGAAACACAAAGAGCTTCACATCGACTACAAGGCCAGGGTCCGCAAAGTGGTGAGTTATAGCTAACGATACAGCTCGTAGTTAAGATTAGGCACGGGGCTCTCTTATTGTTAAATAATAAAAAAAGTTGTTTGCTTACATTTAACATGTGTGAGCAGATTTATTTGGTGTTCGTATAGAAGATAACCAGTAGATGGCAGCATTCTATTGTAAATCAAATAGGGGAGCCTTCCATTACATAGGTGACAGTACAGGAGTGAGGACTCTGATAGAGCAGCTGATACCTGGCTGCCTCTCTGCAGTGACCGACGGAGAAAAGCTTCATGTTTCTCTAAATTCTGTTGCGTTCTCCTGCGGCAGCAACCTGAGTGTGTTTATAGAGGGACACTGATTCCTCAACCAGAACTCCCATTAAAATAAATTGCTTTTTAAAGGTTCTTTGTATTTGGAGAGAGAAGTTTAATGGAGTCCATAGAAGAATTTTCTGGAGTCAGCGCTGTCATCTCTGCTTCTCCGAGGACACTCAATATGTCATCAACTCCCTTTTAAAAAGTTTCCCTTTTACATCCAGGAAGGTGCATTTGGACTAAATTGGGTCCTTGTGTTTGTTTGGTTTTGCTACAGCTGGCTGAAGCCTCACTCTGTGCTATGTCAGCAGTACGTGACAGAGAAATATGTTGTACGTAAAGGCTTTGAAGGTGATGTTTACTTTAGCCACTTCTTTGTTGTCTTGGCAATATGTTCTGGGTCATCCATCTATCACAGTTCTGACTGAGGGGAGGAGGTTCTCATCCATCATCATAATTTGTTTCTTTAGTTGAATCTATGAAGATGACACATTTCGATAGACACACAGCAGTGTTTCTTTACTTTAAAGAGGCTTTAACAAGGTAATCCCTGAAGTGCTATTGGTAGAAAACTTGGAGTTCTTGTCGTAGTCTGCAGAGTGTCCTGACTGTGGCAACCTGAAAACAGTATGTGAAAGGCATGTTTTAACAGAAACGTTCATCAAAGATCTGACCTGGGAGAGCCAGTAGCAACAGGCTTATGGAGCGATGAATCCAGACTCAAAATAAGGAGAAAGGTAGAAGACTGAGTGTCTGAAGTCATCTGTAAAACATGCTGGAGGCTCTGTCATGGTTTCTGTCTGCATTTCTTTCAGTGGTGCTGCAGAATTTCCTTCGGGATTAATAAAGTATTCTGATTCTGATGTTGTCAAAACTATTTAAAGTACAACATACTGTCAGATTTGGATCCACCATGCAACGCCATCTGGGAAGCGTTTGCGTTGGCTTCATGATCCCAAACACACTGCCGGTGCAGTAGAAGCATACTGGGATGGAAAAGCTCACTATCAGTCATGGATTGGCCTCCCCACAGCCTGGATCGCGTGGGATCCATCTTCATAGACAGCAGATCAAAAGTTGGCCAACGTCGGAAGAAGATCTGTGCTGGGTGCAAATCCACCATCTGATCGGAGTTTGTTCTTCTCGTGTCTTAATAATAATAGATTGCATTTGTATAGCGCTTTTTGAGACCCTCAAAGCGCTTTACGATTCATTCACTCTCACACACTGGTGGAGGCAGCTACAGTTGTAGCCACAGCTGCCCTGGGGAGCACTGACAGAAGCGAGGCTGCCATATCGCGCCACCGGCCCCTCTGGCCATCACCAGTAGGCAGTAGGTGAAGTGTCTTGCCCAAGGACACAACGACCGAGACTGTCCGAGCCGGGGCTCGAACCGGCAACCTTCCGATCACAGGACGAACTGCCAACTCTTGAGCCACGGTCGCCCACATCTTCATGTGTTCCTTCTGGGTACTCTGGCTTCCTCCCATAATCCAGAGACATGCAGTTAGTAAGGTTAGATTAAATAGTGATTGTAAACTGTGCGACCTGTGCAGGGTCTCCCTGCCCTTCCCCGTTCCTATGACAGACTCTAGCTCCATTATGACCCTGGATTGGAGAAGAAAACGGATCTAGCCCAGACTCGGTTCACTTCCTTTCCCTCAGACATTTTTATTGAATTTTATGCATCAATTTTACAAAAGACAAATTGAACAACATGCTGTTTTCTTTTTGTAGAACGTACAACAACATGAGACATACATTCCTGACTCTGTTCACTTTTAACAGCTGATGGCTGATATCAATGAAAGCTGTGCATTAGTCCCAGAAGGGCTCTAGCTTCCATCAACACAGCTTCACATGCTTCACCACGAGCCGTGATACTCTCTGACTCAGTCAGTCAGGACTATTTTGGGAAATGTTAGTAAGTGGTGTCTTACGTAGTCTAGTCTAGTCTCACATTGTACCTCCAGGGCTTGTAGCTAACGTGCAACTATCTCTAAAAGGTTAGCTAGTGACAGAGCAGGTAAGAGTGAAAACGTGCGCGCACACATTGTGTGAAAGTGTGACTTTAATCGTGTACGTGTGGAGTTTATATGCGCAGTTAACCACAGATTAGTGCGCACACTTTGAACGAGACCCATCGCTGCCCTTCTGTCATGTAGATGCTCTTCAGGGATTTATTGTAATCTTTTTGCACTGTGCAAGGGTCCCTTTGGGTCCAATCATATAAATGTGGTCAGTGCAGAGTGCTGATGCTGTGGGGCTGCCACTAACTTCTCGCAGCTGCACATCTGCAACATTGCTAGCACGCAGCGTACTATGAGGACAAGCCTTGTTGTGTCTGCGTCCGTGTCACCAAGCGAGCGCATCATCATTGTTTTTTGTTTTGATGTGCAAGGCTATAAAATATCCTCCTCCTTTTTCTTCTTTGAACGTCTTTTCCTGCGTGGGCTTCCAAGTCTCATGAGAGATCGAGATAGCAAGGATGGAAATATTAATAGTAGAGACATTTGGGAGAGGTGAGATAGTAGTGAGGTACAGCCATAATGCATAATGCATTAGAGGAGAGAGGAGAAATTGGGGAGCAAGGGGGAGGATGTACCCATTCATTCACTTCACCACCGCTAATGTGCCCCGTGGCTTGATAGCTGATAGGTCTATCTCGCTGCCTCTGTATCTGACTTGGGATCGCCACTCTGCTGCTGTTTGAGCAGGAGGGGCAGGAGAAGCGGCCCCTCCGACCAGCGGAAATGTCATTTCACGAGAGCTCTGCTTCATATTATTTGAAGCGGTTTAATGATGAACAGTTGCTGTTTTAGAGATGCTTACAACATGCTTGAAGTGCAGATAATTTCTAAAAGGGGAAAAAGAGGCAAATCCTAGAGAATCATTATCAAAGGACCGACAAATGCAAAGTACATTACATGTTTGGGGAAAAAAGGCATAAAATTTGTAGAGTCTGAATCCATCTTTAGCTGAACAGAGTGGCACAGTGACAGTGACAGAGCGCCGGGCGTCTTACTCTGCCTGGTTATCACTGTCAGGGACCAGTCTGCTGCACCAGCAGGCCCAGCACTGTGATAACCACACAACTTACAGCCCCTTTATCATAATTAGCTTTTCCTTTTTAACCTTAAAAGGCCTTCCATTACTGGGTCCTTCTCTGTCGGGTGGCTGACACACCACGCGATTGGTTTCTCTCACAGCGGGCCTCTCAATATAGTCTCCCATAACGGGTGAACTGCAGAGAAGGAAGAGCAGCTTTATGGAGGCAGATAGAGCTGCTGGTTTAAATAATGAGAAAAGAGAATCTAGGAGGGTGGAGTCAATTCAAATTTTATTTGTCACATGCACAGTCATACACCGTACGATATGCTTAGACAACTGCTCGTGACCTAAAGAGAAAAAGACTATGAATAAGATGTAGGGCTGAACGATTATGGAAAATAATGTAATTGCGATTTTTTGCCCCAATATTGCGATTGCGATGCGATATGCGATTATTTTTTAAGGTCTTTGTCTTCTGTATTATTAAACAAAGACAAGCAATACATCATATAGTATGGCCAATACTATATTACATTAATTTTAAACTGTTCTTTCCTGGAAGACAGACCTCTGTTATGATGACATGAGGTGATGCATGAATTGATGACTGACATTTTTATTTAACTTCTTCAATCACAACAGTATATTTGAACATACACAATAGTTTATTTTTAGCTTACAAACATCTGAGCATAAAGTGCTGACAAGGAACCCTGGTGTAAACATTAAAATGAAAGTCAGTACAATGTGCAGATTGCAGAAATATACATAAAAAAAATCAGTGGCTTTACCACACTCAGTTTTTCGACATCTGTGAACTACTAGACAGTCATTCAATTAAAAAATAATATTAAATAAATAAAAAATACACACATCTTACTGATCTCTGCAGTCAGTAACATTACACATAAAGTGCAAACATAATAGCAATTGTATAAACACACACACAAACACGCCTTTAAAGTTTAAAGGCGTGAAATTGGACGGTCTAGTTCTGATTAGCGTCACCGCTGTCTCGGTGGAGTTTAACAAACTCGGCCGTCTGCTTCTTGCTATCTAAAATATAACCAGACACTGGTGTAAATTCTCGACTGTCTCATACTTCTGTTTAATAAGTTTTCTGTTTGACGTTTAGTCAGCTGTGTGAAAACCAAGGAGGAACCCACCCGGGGGATTAATAAAGTTTTATTTTATCTAATCTAATAACTTTAATCTCAGCCAAACCGATTTACTCACGAACAAACAAAACACTGAAAAAAGCCCAACAATAACATTTTTAGGTTGTCTAAGTGACTTATATATTACGTTTAACCCGAGCAGCGAAACTCCGCGGTGATCTGAAAATGATGTGCCGGGAGTTGTGCCGTTCTCGGCCGCATCAGTAACCCTCGAGCTCCCGGCTAGCTGTCGAGCTGGTGGGTAGCAGACGCCTCTGAAAACGTCGAAGCACTTTTGCAAATATGGGATATCTTGATAAACCGAGCAGATATTTGATGTTTACACAACTACTTTCTCACCTGAAAATATGTTAAAAGTTTATTTTGTGACCCTGAAAGATTAGTATGAGTAATTTTAAAACTTAGTAGCGGCCGCCATTGTTGGAAACTGGAGTTTGGCTGGGCCGCGCTATGAATTCTGGGATATGGTAGTAATTTGGACAGCCTACAAATGCGGCCTCAGGAGGATGCAGCCCATGAATTTGGACATGTCCAGAGTATAATCGCAGCCTTTGCGGTTAGAAAATTGCACTTGATCATGTCGCGATATTATCGCAAATGCGATATATCGTTCAGCCCTAATAAGATGTATGAAGAAATATAAATATATATATATATATATATATATATATATATATATATATATATATATATATACACAATAACAGCAGCTGTACAAGTATTAAATGGAAATGAAGAAATATAATGTCCAGTGTTGTGCAATCCACATGTGTAAGTGTCTTGTGCAGTGCAAATATGCTTAAAATGATTTAAGTGATGACCACGCATCCAATCGAATTAGTGTAAACAGTGTCGAGTGGATGGGAAGTAAAAGTAAAGGGTGTGGGGGGAAACGGCCCTGTGAAGCTGTAGGCTTTCATGCCAATAATCCCACAGATGCAGTTGGGCGCACTCACGTTGCACCACGTTGCTCTGCTGTTGCACCTTACACCGAGACTCCTGCTATTACTTAATTCGTTTGTAGCATCCAAGAGCTTCCTGTTAGCTTTGTTCAGAATGCTGCTACCTCTGCGAGCAATGTTATCACAATAGATTTGTGCGTCCAGACAATCTGAACCTTTTTCTATAGATTTCCACGGTGACGGCGGACTCTGTAACTATTATATAATATAATGTAACTACGTTGGTAATGCAGCGCTGCAGGATTTGTTGGTGTCTGGGGCTGAACAATGAAAACTGCAGTTCCTTGAATGGCCACTTTAGGCTGAATAAATAACATCAGGATAGTGAGTCAAATGGAAACGCGTGCATCTCTAAATATATGCTATATTCTTTCTTTTTGAATGATCATTTCGACCTTTTTTAAATTTGTCCTTTATCCATTGATGGAATTTTTCTTTGTTGTGTCAGTTGCACGTGCTTCCTGTCTGCTGATGAAGGCTGTGACATGAAAAAGACAAAGAAAATCCCATTTATTTGATGCTGTGATCAACAGCAGACGACACTCTTTGGTTTAATATTGTTACATTGCAGGTATGAGGCTGGTGCTGTTCAGCTAGTAAAAGCTTTTTTGTGTTTCGTGTGGAGGGACTTTAAGCATTTTAGCGCTGTCTCCTGCAGCGTCTTCTACAGGACCCTGCATACTTTTTAGAACAGCGGCTGCTTGAAATGCATTTTCAGTAAGAGCTATGAGATGTGAATCCTATATGCATCTGTCGAACCCCGCAAACTGAAAACGTGGGCTAATGTTTAGGAAAGGATAAGACACGCGGACTTATTTAAACATATCTGTTTTTAAGACTATATTCAGTCATTCTGGGCTCCATTCATACAGGCCAGGGCCTTGTTTACTGCTGATAACCCATCTTATCACAGCACAATGGATATGGCCGCCTGTTTCTCACTGGAGATAAACAAAGAAAGACTATCTCTCTATTTCTCTTCCAGCCCTCCCTCTTTCTCATGCGTACATCCATTCTCTGAATGGACCGGCTTCTCTCAGTTCTATACATAACATAGACACCAAATATACTTGTCTCAGTACCTTTGGGAATTTGCCTGCTCGATTTGGCCAAAAAGGTTTCATATAAATCCTTAGAACTTCGCATCCAGCCTTCATTGTTGTTCATTCATTTGTGGCCAGTCAGAAAACTGTCGGCTCGGTTGATTGGATCATCTTGTGCACATAACATGCATTTAAAAAATGGACGTAGCAAGTTTGCGAAGTCTCGTTCTTTTACGTGGAGCCAAACGGACAAAGGGGTGAAGTACGCGGTACTTCAGTGCTTATTAGAATCATTTAATGCAAAATGACTGCAGTTGCAGGTGTATAGGGTACATTGCACAAACTCCTAAGAAGCCCACTGAAAGTTGGTATACCAGCTCAAAGCGAACAATTCTCTAAATATGAGTGGATGGAAATGGATGGTTCTGCTACTGGAGTATAATGCAGTGAATCAGATTGGGCACAGTCTGGTTTCATCAAGGATCTCTGATAGTATGAAAGAGGAAGGGTTTCCAAATTGGAAATGATGGATGCACTGGGATAGTCACGGTCCACCACTGACCAAAGGACCAAACCAGGCTCCGTAGCCCGGTCCTTCTTTGAAAGGTTTTTCTGGACATTTTAATTGTCTCGCCAAAGCTTTCAGTAGTTTTACTAGTAAAATAGAATAGCAGGGTAATTTCACTATGGTAGTAGGTGACAGTGGATAATAATGACTGTTTTGATCACAGATTGAGACGGGCTGGGAGGGGGAAATGAACTAGACAGCTGAAAATAAGCTCGCTGACAGGGGAAGGTTTGAGAAGCTCCAGGCTGGCTAATAGACCTGCCAGGCTAGGTTAGTGAAATAAAGATGTCACCTTATACATCATATAAGCTGACTGCTCTCCAGAGACAAAGGCTGCGTGTGTGTGTGTGTGTGTGTGTGTGTGTGTGTGTGTGTGAGAGAGAGAGGGTAATGGGGGTAAAGCAGCAGAGAAGAGACTACAGAGAGAGGGGAGTGCAAAGCTTTTTGTCATTAGAGTGGATCCCATGGGATCCTTCTAGGTAGTAATGAATAGAAGTGCAAGATGGTAATAGAGATGTGGGATGTTGTGGCAAATCAAGCCCTGAATAGGTCAGGCTCCACTGCGAGCTTTAGGCCTAATTAGTTTGTAAATATGTTGAAATCAATCAGAGGCAGCAGACCTTGGGTCTCCTCAACAAAGCAAAGATGGAAAAAGGAATGTCTTGTAACAGTGGTAATAATTGAAGCAGGGTCTCACAGATGGGTTACTTACAGGTTTATAAGTAAACGTAATCGATGATTAAAATAGCAAAGATGGCGGCTGACCCACCCCTGCCTCCAGGCCAGGTGGGAAACGTATGATGTAGTCCACAAACTCCAGAAGGCAAAGGTGATAAAATGGCTCTGTGTCAGTTTTGGGCTGAAAAGTAGAAGCGCCGAGTTACAGAGCAGCAGCCGTCCCCACGCGCACGCCTCAGCTTCTAATATCTGCACAGATGTGCGCACGTAATTTATGCGTGATATTGCGAAGAAGATGACTGTATGTTTAGAAAAGCATTTGTGTATGATGTGTTCATTAAGCTAACTGTTTCTCGCTTGCCCTCTCTTAAAGCAAATGCCTTGTGATAATGGCGGCATTAGAGCCAGTCGGTATTCCCGACAGACATTTTCCATTTCGGCCTCAAATGTACAATGAAATTATCTCGTCAGCGAGTGTGTGCATAGCCTGCCGGAGAGCTATATATAACGTGTCTGCACGGGCAGCGTTTTAGGGCTTTCTCGCCTCCTCGTTTCTCATCTCCTCTCCTCCTTCCTTCTCCCCTTCGCTTCCTCCTGCTCACTCTTGTTCTCGCCCTCCATGTGTGTCTGTGTGCTGGTTAACCTGCCCCTCCCCTCTCTGCCATACACCTGACTTATGGCTGTGCAGTAATAATTTGCCAGGCCTTGGCAGGCTGAGTGTACATTAGCATATAAATAGCAGATGCACTGAGTGCCCATCACACTCGACTACATTTAATTTTTGGTTTATAAGATTGAATGGGTTTTTAAACGCAGCGCCATCAAACTTGCCAAGAGACAAATGAAGTCAGGGGAGCAGTTGTCCGAGGCGGCGCCCTCACATCATTTTTATAAAGGATAAGAGTCTTACTTAAGAGAGAGGAGGGGGAGGGCAGAGGGTGAGACGGCGTAGAAGCTGAATAAGCAGCACACCTGTGGATGCAGGGACATACTTTAGTTTCTAGTTGCACCTTTCCCCCCACAGCTGTGGGTCTGAGGCAGGTACTGTGTGCACATCTTAACATCAAAATGCATTTGCTGTAACAAGCTTCACTCTAAAGTGTGTCGGGATTTCCTGCCAGACATGAGAGAGCTGATGTTAGGTGACCTGACTCACAGTCACTGTCCAGTTATCGGTTACTTGAACCCCGGATGGAGTTTAGCTCAGGACTTTGTCTCCATCTCTGTGTTTGCACTGGTTTGCAGTTCAAATTACTTGTTGTTTATTTTATACAGCGTCTTGGTGCAGCCCCTCCCAGCTAGAAGGTGTCCCTTATGACATTGCATAGATCCAATAGTAGAAAACTTCATAGAGCTCCATACGCTGACCTCATTGGTCAGTTTGACTTTTAACTGGAGGTGCTGATGGTGTCGTATCAGCTGTGATGCCAGTGACACCACACGTCCTCCTCATCCTGGTGTCAGAGTAGTGTCCAGTGCTGCCTCGCAGCATTGCATCTGTCTCTGCTGTTACTCGAATACGTTAGAGAGAAAATCCTAAATTCTCTTACTTTGACGTGCTATTATTTTGTGGCGTTTTGATAGATTGTGTTATAGATTTTATTTTTTTTAGGAAAAAAATGACAGTTTGGTAGAAAGAACAGAGTTTTTGGGGATGAGTTCAGTAGGTAGTCGCCATTGCAAACCCACAGTTGTTTTATTGCCCAAATAATGTATGGTCTCAACTTTAGCAGCCAATTTCAACAGATCTCTTTTTATTTGCTTGTTAAAGGAATGCTTATTTTTCATCCTCGCCCATTTCTCTGCTTTATTTTATTTGCCAGTAAACATTGCCATTACAGTAACACATAGCCCTGCTTTACTTAAACAACTTTTTATTTATTCTGCTCTGTTCCGGAGCTATTTTTATTTCTATCTGGGCCTGTTTTTAATGTGAAAGTTACCAATATTTGTTTTGTCCTTTTCCTATTACAGTGACGCATGGCTCCGCTTTACTTAAACTATCACTTCTAATTTGTCTGCTAGATCTAGAGTTTCAGTTAAAGAAGCAGTTTTTATCTCCCGTGGGGAACTCAGTGTTACCGTGTGGTTTTCTCCCTCTGTGTGTGTGTGTGTGTGTGTGTGTGTGTGTGTGTGTGTGTGTGTGTGTGTGTGTGTGTGTGTGTGTGTGTGTGTGTGTGTGTGTGTGTGTGTGTGTGTGTGTGTGTGTGTGTGTGTGTCCCAGGGAATAAACCAAAGCTCTGTTAAAATGCAAAGCAGCCCCCCGTGCAGCCATGTGGGGGAATAGAAGCCATATTTTAAGTGCTCTGCCCGTCAGCAAAATGTTTCTAGGGGAAAGCTAATTCTACTGTGAGACTTACAGCTCTGCCAGGCCGGCCGACAGGACTCGATGCTATCAGGATTAAATTAAGGTGAATTAGAGACAAAGAGGCAGAAAGAGGGGGAAAAAGGATGATGTTAGGGCAGGATTTTCGTCCAGCTGGGTGATCACTTCTTAGTCTTAGGTCATTGATCAGAACAGAATAAACCAGCCGGGATTAAAGTAGACAAGCAAAAAACCTATAGAGACTATATCTGTGTGTATATGTGTGTGTGCATTTGCTGTGTGCGGAGCCGTCGTCCTCCGAGGATGAATAAGGATAGCAGCAGAGTGGATAACACAGAAAGTTTGGGGTTTGTACTCTTGTGTTTAGCAGTATTCTTTCAGCTTTTTCAAATAATAAAAACTTCAGTCAAGTATCAGGATCTCAGACTTTATGTTCACTCTGTGCAAAATCTTTCCTTTGAAGAAACGAATATTTGTATTAATAACACCTAAGCTGGGAAATGTACATGAACTGCAGCGTCTGCGGGGTTTGGGCCTGGGTTTGCTTCTTCCTCGTTTCCTGTCCAGAAAAGGCTCGTATTATTGTCTTTATCTTACAATATAAGGCACTTTGTTGTTGTGATTTGGTGATATATAAATAAAAATGAAGTGAAAATTGACTAAAGGAAGAAAACCCCACAAAAAACCCAAAACCCTGCAGTTCCTCTAATCAGCTGGCTCCAAGAGTGAGTTGGTTCCCACAGACTCCCATCTTATCATGGCTGGTTTTATCTGAAAATGTTTAGAGCCTGCTGCAATTGGATTTATGACATGATAAATAACAAAAGGTGAGTGAATGAATTATTTTACAACGAGCCTGTCAATCAGAGCATGACGCTTTGATCGACAGGTACGCTGACACACACACGGTGTGCGGACCTCACTTTGGCAACTTAAATGACTGAACTGTAGTTTGTATTTATATGTTAATTAGCACTTATTAGCAGGTATCTGTGTGATCCACCAATAACACATACTGATGCAGCACGGCGTGGTTAAAACGCCAGCAGTAAGGGTTGCTGTCACAGTGCCTCAGGATCCTGTAAATATCAGTAACAGTCAGTAAACAAAGAAAATACAATGAATGAATCGACGGTTTGCACTGTGGCTACAATAAACACAGCAGCTAGTTATTTTGGTTCAAGGTTAGCGAGTTAGTCATTTCACTCAGATGACTTCATGTCAGTGTTTCTAATTTTAAAAGTATTTAACTGCTGCAAAACTCGAGCCTTTCTCTATTAAGTCTTATTGAAATGCACCCAACTGTATGTCTGTGAAGGTTCTCAGTCATCCAGGTCATCGTAGTCAAAGGAGCTTGCAAAGAAAAGCGTCTGGACTTCTTTAAGTTGCTTGAAGACGTTTCACCTTCATCCGAGAAGCTTCTTCAGTTCTAAGGTCAAATGGTGGAGAGTCCCAGATATAAACCTAGTGGGAGTTTCCCCCCACAGAGGGACAAAGGACCCCCTGATGATCCTCTAATCACCTGAGCCAAGGTGTGAAACTGGGTGTGGGTCCCAATCAGCCAGAGTTTCGGGTGAGCTCATTGTGAAACCTGGCCCCACCTTATCATGCAAATTCCTGAGGTCAGAAGGCCCAGGATGTGAGTGGGCGTTAAGGCGCCTGGGGAGGATCTCAAAACTGGATTATAGATGGCAGAGAGTTGGTGTCGTAAACCCCGCCTCTGTTCAAAGATGGTCGCTCACAGAGGACATAGATGCTTCTTTCACTCCTCTTTCAAACCATCTGTCCTCTCTGTCCAAAATGTGAACATTGGCATCCTCGAAAGAGTGACCTTAAAGAGTGTCTTTAAAGAGTGACCTTAAAGAGTGACCTTAAAGAGTGACCTTAAAGAGTGTCCTGAAGAAGCTTCTCGGGTGAGAGGTGAAACGTCTTCAAGCAACTTAAAAAAGTCCAGACGCTTTTCTTTGCAAGCTCCTTTGAGTACCCAATTGTAGAGTCTACCTTACAATATAAAGCGCCTCGAGGTGACTGTATGAATAAAATTGAATTGAAATTGAAGTAATTTAATGCATATTTATTCTAGAGGTTTTAATCCACTTGTACCGTATTTGTTCACATGTCATAAACGAGGTCTAATTTCTCTCTGATTCAAACCTTCTTCCACAATACGTCAGCCTTTGTAGCTGCATTAATGAGAGGTAATTAGGCTTTAATTGTTTAGTTGCTTGTTAACTGAATGTTGAGTATTGTAATATGAAGTGTTTTAATTGGTCTCTGCGTAGTGGATCAGAGGTGTGTATCCAGCTTTGTGACACGGTTAACTGAGTCTGTCCTGTGGTTGAGCTGTAAATGTGTGCGTGTATATATGTTGGGGGGAGGGACATGTGGGTAATTATTCAGGGACTCATTATTGGTAAACCAATTCTAACATTTTAATGGGCTTTATCAGCAGTAACGCAGCAGCCTTCTATCGCTCTCACACACACAATCGGGTATTACACTCTAATGAAAAAGAGGCGTTTGGGAATTAGAGGTTAGTTTAACGTTAGCTTTTACTGCTCCTCATAACACTAATCATTGTGATTATTATACTGCCAGACGTGCGACTCTGTGTGTGTGGCTCCTCAGCTGTTAAAAGCATAGGGCCACCGCACACAAATGCATGCACGCACATGGATTTGTGTTATGGAAATGAGCCTGTGTGTGTGTTGTGTTCTGCATTGTAGCCCAGCCAATGGCTAACAAGCTCACCAGGAAATTAAAAACCATAAATTTTGCTTACTACTGATAGAAGCTCATCACAGACACACACACATTGCCATCCCTCTCCCCTTAGCTAATAAGAAAACCAGAGTGATCCGCAGGAGAGTCGCACGAATTGTATATGCTGCCATCTAGTGGTGCAGCCATTACAGCGGTATTCGGGTGCAGCGACAGAGTAGTGTGCGCTGTTAGATTGATTGTGGTTATGCAGTATGTGAAAAAATTCATGGCCCATTTTTGTCATTAAACAATTAAAATAAAGATTCAAGTTAAGGCTGATAGAAGGCAGCTTGCACCCCATGGTTCAATAGTTCATCAAACCACCTTAAGTAACTTGAAATGATTAATTTCTGCATGACATTTAGTCTTTCCCAGGACAATGTTAGCTCAATCTTCTTTACAGCGCTGTTTCTGTTTGTTGAGGTTTGCGTGCATTTGTTGTTGTGGATTAGCAGCGTCTGGCTTCTACTTGCCTTCTTGATTCATGTTTTTCCACAGGACATCTTCTTTTACATGACTGCATCTACAACATTAGATTAGATGTGTGGAGTTTCCTGCAGCTGCTTTAACTGGATGCTTAAACATAAAAGGACATACTTTTAATGAAATGAAGCAGCTGTTATTTCACACTCAAAACTATGAAAAAGCTAACGATTCTCCCCTTCCTCAGATGAAGGTCTCTTCAGACGGAGAGGAGGATGACGACGATGATGATTTTGATGAAGTTCCAGAGAAAGAAGGTTATGAGCCACACATTCCAGAGCATCTGCGAGCCGAGTACGGTGAGTTTATGTACACAAACACACATGCATGTGCACTTCAAATCTACAGACACGTGCACAAACAGTGAGGTTAAGCTACAAAGCTGCTGTCCTGATCTCCTGAGATCCACACACGTACTCTACAAATAAACGATCGCACTTTAAAGTACTGGCCTTCAGCAGCTGGTAAAACGCAGGTAATGTGCTTCTTAAGTGGATTTATGTGCGTGTGCCCACAAACGTTTCTGCACAATACAAAGGAAAAGCAGCCAACATGATGAAGTATTTCGATATCATTAGTCCAGATTGTATCTTTAATGAGGAAACATTCATGATAGTTTGTCCATAACAAGCCCTTATTCTGAAATTTAATTCATCATTAATATTGTCCCAAAACTGGTCGTTTTGTTTTTACTTTGTTTGACTTCCTTTAAAAAAAATATTCAAAAGCTTCAGAGGACGTCTGCTTTCAGTTTTCATTTAAGTGTGTTTAATAAAACTTTTGCCTTGACTATTTTCTACTGATTCTCAGACAGTAGGCTGTCTCCTGGACAGTAATGTCTCCTGGACAGTAGGCTGTCTCCTGGACAGTAGGCTGTCTCCTGGACAGTAGGCTGTCTCCTGGACAGTAATGTCTCTTGGACAGTAGGCTGTCTCTTGGACAGTAGGCTGTCTCCTGGACAGTAATGTCTCTTGGACAGTAGGCTGTCTCTTGGACAGTAGGCTGTCTCTTGGACAGTAGGCTGTCTCCTGGACAGTAATGTCTCCTGGACAGTAATGTCTCCTGGACAGTAGGCTGTCTCCTGGACAGTAATGTCTCTTGGACAGTAGGCTGTCTCTTGGACAGTAGGCTGTCTCCTGGACAGTAATGTCTCCTGGACAGTAATGTCTCTTGGACAGTAATGTCTCCTGGACAGTAGGCTGTCTCTTGGACAGTAGGCTGTCTCTTGGACAGTAGGCTGTCTCCTGGACAGTAATGTCTCCTGGACAGTAATGTCTCCTGGACAGTAATGTCTCCTGGACAGTAGGCTGTCTCTTGGACAGTAATGTCTCCTGGACAGTAGGCTGTCTCTTGGACAGTAGGCTGTCTCCTGGACAGTAATGTCTCTTGGACAGTAGGCTGTCTCTTGGACAGTAGGCTGTCTCTTGGACAGTAATGTCTCCTGGACAGTAATGTCTCCTGGACAGTAATGTCTCCTGGACAGTAGGCTGTCTCTTGGACAGTAGGCTGTCTCCTGGACAGTAATGTCTCTTGGACAGTAGGCTGTCTCTTGGACAGTAGGCTGTCTCCTGGACAGTAATGTCTCCTGGACAGTAATGTCTCCTGGACAGTAATGTCTCCTGGACAGTAGGCTGTCTCTTGGACAGTAGGCTGTCTCCTGGACAGTAATGTCTCTTGGACAGTAGGCTGTCTCCTGGACAGTAGGCTGTCTCCTGGACAGTAATGTCTCCTGGACAGTAGGCTGTCTCCTGGACAGTAGGCTGTCTCTTGGACAGTAGGCTGTCTCTTGGACAGTAATGTCTCTTGGACAGTAATGTCTCCTGGACAGTAATGTCTCCTGGACAGTAGGCTGTCTCTTGGACAGTAATGTCTCTTGGACAATAGGCTGTCTCTTGGACAGTAGGCTGTCTCTTGGACAATAGGCTGTCTCTTGGACAGTAGGCTGTCTCTTGGACGGTAGACTGTCTCCTGGACAGTAGGTTGTCAGATTAATGGCCTTCCCTTGTCATGACGTTATAAATGAAGGAGACATAATGTCTGAACTTGACTCAAAGTGTTGAATTGGTTTTTATAGCTTGTCTCTCGTCCAAACAGATTTTAATGCTAAAGAAGGCCGAAGACAACAGTAATCCCAGAGATGATGAACACGGCCAAAGCAACAGTCTAGTATATTTTTTTAAATCAATGCACTACCAGCTCAGCAACATCAAAAAGCCCAGTAAACACCTGACAGCTGACTGGTAGCCTATGTCAC
Organism: Astatotilapia calliptera; assembly: GCF_964374335.1. Taxonomy (NCBI): domain Eukaryota; kingdom Metazoa; phylum Chordata; class Actinopteri; order Cichliformes; family Cichlidae; genus Astatotilapia; species Astatotilapia calliptera. The sequence continues at coordinate 3,073,587 of NC_137423.1, forward strand.
CATCTTCAGTCTCCTCTGAAAGTGCAGCAAACGTCTTGTCAAGTTAACTATTTTAGTTAAAACATCAACAATATGGTTGATTTTTAGCACATACCAATTTCAGTTCTGGGTTGATTTCAATCACTTTTATCTGGACATCACCTCGGTGAACAAAGCAGTCCTGCCTAGTCCTAATCCAGTCCTAATCTAAAGCTCTGTCATTATCCAATATTTAAAGATGAGTAACTGGGCTGTGTTGTAGACATCAGAGGTCTTGTCCAGAACCAAAATGATCGCATTTGTTTTTCATCTGAAGCTCCAGGTGTCCTGCAGTGTCCTCAGTGTGTTTTGTTACCGTTTGCCTGGCGAGGGCCACATTCTCATTCTTTGTTTTTTCAGACACTCTTTGATAAACTCCTCATCAGAGAATGGTGTGATGCTTTCTGTGATTCTGTGGGGAATCACAAAGCTGACTGTGACGGCTCCCAGGATGTGTAAAGCTTGGTACAACCGTTCCTGCTCTGCATTCGGCAAGCTCTTGCATTTCTGTGTGCTCTTCCCTAACTGATCACACACTCATCCGACTTTAATAAATTAATACTTAGTCCATGTCCATGTCTTGGTAAAAATTCAAACGTTAGCGTGTGCTGGCATCCATCTCAGACGTCTGTTACAGTGAAGCTGCATTCTCTTGGACATGCACAATAAAAATAGGAGTCACTTTAAAAATAAAAGAAACAAAAGTTGTGTTGTGATTTCCCACAAAATAAAAAACACAGAAAGCCAGTTTCTTATGGGGAGTTTGCCAAAGATGTTTGGTGGCTGAAATGAGACAAATTGCATGATGTGCGCTGATCTCTCCTGAAGGCAGCGTAGGTTTGTAATAGAGACAATCTTGTTTCTGCAAGCCTTTTTCTGCTGCTTACATATGAATGGCTGTGAGAGTCCCTCGTATACCACGGCTGCATTGGACATGTATGGATCATGTCTAGCCTCCAGGCAGCAAACTGGGTTAAAGGTCAAATTTTCAGGTCAGTAACCAGCCGCCTGTGCATTTTATTGCTATGTCAGCTACATGATAACATTTTTTGCAAATCTAAGTTGCAGTTTGACTGTTTTTAATACGTACAAGCTCCAGGCAACAGTAAATACTAAAACCTCTCTCAGGATTTTAGTGTGTTCTGCCACGAGCAGCGCTGCCTCCACCCCTCCATCACTCATACGATTTCATATGTGAAGTTATGTACTGTGTGTGCGTGTAAGAGAGAGGCCGACCATATTTATGTGTTAGTGTTAATGACATCATAACACAGGATGTTGTTGCCCAGGCACTTATTGCTGGCTCAGCTATGTAGTTTGGCTGCACTGTGACCTTTGACCCCCAGCGAGTGCTTGGCACCACCTTCCTGAGTCATTACATTCACACTGAGCCTGTTTTACCTGTGAACCCATCCACTCCCGCCTCCCTCCATTACTAATCAGTTAGACGTTAGAGTAATTAGATTATATCTGATGGGCCCAAAACAGCTGTGCGTGCGTGTGTGTGTGTGCACTTGTGTGTGTGTGTGTGTGTGTGTGTGTGTGTTTGTCAGGGTGATTAGTGGCCTAGGTAATGATCTAGAGGGGCCACACCAAATTAACAATGCAACCTCTTTAATGAGCCCCTATTAGCCCTGCACTCAGATTTTACCACCCATCGTCAAATGGACACACACACACGCACACACAGAGTCCCAATGCCATCTTCTTTAAATTGTAAAGAAATAAGAAGTATTTGGACTTTGACTCAGTGTTTCTGCTTTGCCTGCACACATCACTGTAGTGGGTGTTCAATCAAACAATCAGGTACAGGCTTTCATCTTTAATCCAAATGTTTACGAGTTTTTGCTGGTTTTTAGATGAAGTCCAGGACTTTTCAGAAACCCAAATGTGATTGGACACATTGCTCTTGCATAATTATAAATGTAAGGATGGATCGTTGAAGCCTTGGTAACAGGTTGTAGTGAGTACTCAGCTGAAATGTAAATGTTAACACCGAATGTTGCATTTACTCAGACGGGCAGCTTCATTTCTTTTTCTGCTTTAATTTTTGTCTTCACTAAATGAATGAATGTTCCTGTTGGGTTGAGAGGTGAGGGGTTTGACCTGGTGAATTAATGGTCCTGCAGGATCAAAAGTAGAATCCGATGTATGGATGGGTGAGAGTTCGTCTTTGTTCCTCCCCTATCATATCCATTTTCCTCTCTCTCCTAATTTCCTTGATCACAATAGCATTTCGGTTCCTCTCACTCTTTTCATCTCTGCCAGTGGATCACATTTATCATTTTTTAGCATTTCCTCTTCTTTCTTTTCAATTCTTCCTGACTTCGTCCACTCCTTCTGTTTCTCGTCTTCCCGTGTCCCCTTCTTTCCACTTTCTCATTCCACCTCTCTGTCTTGTTCTGTCATCCTGATTATCAGTCCTCTTATCCCTCTCTCTGCTGTCAGTACACTATCGCTCTCTTTCTCAAATTAACATTTTAATTACAGGCCCTGCTTAACCTGGGAAAATCAATACCTCTTCCTGCCTTTCTTCTCTTTCTCTTTCACTCTTTTTTTCTTGCACCCTGTTAACCCCCCGCATTTGTGTCTTTCTCTAACAACCCAGGCACACACACACACACACACACACACACACACACACACTACTATACACATTTCCTCCCATTGATCTGTGTGTCTTAACATCCACAACAAGCAGACTAACCTCTTCCATTTGGTGCTCTGAAATGAGCAGGTGTGTGTGTGTCTGTGTGTGTTTGGGGAGGTATTTTTAATTCCCAATCTCCATGAACTGGGAAAAGCGCCATGAATTATTTAAAAAATCACTGTCATGTAAAACTACACTCACCAGTCAAATCTGATTTTAACAAAAAACACAAAATTATCAGCAACAAATGTCGTTTATTGGAGGTTATCCGGTCGTTAAGTGATGACGTGACGAATCCTACTTCCGGGCCTAAAGTAGTCTGCATTTAATATGGCTTTTGTGTTGTTAACATGTTTAATGTTTTGTATTTTCTTCTATTTGATCTCAAAAAGCTCCTAAAACAGTCAGTGATCACTGTTGACCTCCCTCGGCTTTTATTACCGCTAATCATTTATTTAAGCTCAGTTTTTAAAACCTTAGGATGTAACTACAGCCCAGCCCATGCAGCAGTATATGAATGACTAACCTCGTATTGTGGATGGATTATCTCAGTTGTTCTCCTGGCTGAAGTTTGGTCCTTTTACAGCATCCTGCCATGCGATTACATTTGTTCCTGACCGAGAACACTCACGTTAACTTTTATCGAGTGGAAAAAAAGTTAGCTTGTTTATATTATGCTAACATAGCTGTGTCGCTAGCGGTCACGTAGCACATCATTATATACCAGCTAGCCCAACTTCAGTAACCCTACAAATGTCACTGCTGTTTAGTTTTCTGTCTTCATTTATGCTGGAAGTGATAACAGAGCTGTACGTTTGAATTTGTTTCCAAAACCCCGCAGTCAGGACATGCTATATTGTATTTAGATAGAAGCTAGCAGGGAGTTAGCTCGCTAGCTTCTAACTCCGTTAAATGTCATAAATTCCGTTTTCATGGATGCCTGGATGTTAAACTCAGTTGTTACACCTGGTAGAGCAGAACGCTGATCATTTTATTAAAGATGAAAGACTTTAGACAGTTTTTCAACTCTCAGTAATGCCACAGTGATCGTTTGATATATGGACCTGCAGCGGAGTTTAGGCCCAGACACTGCTAGTGACGTCAGACTGAACGACCGGATACAGCTGTCATGAGCTGTGCTCTTACAGAATCATCCCATAGATTTCAGCTGAGTTTCACTTTGAGTTTCATGTCTCGTTATCATATTTCTGATATAAGAAATGTATGCTTACCTAGATCTCGATCTATGCCTGCCACTGCACAGCCGAAAGTCAGGTTGACTGAATTGTTGGGGTTTTGTTTGTGCAGTCTCTGGAAGTAGATGTATTTTGTTTCAACGAGCCTGTCTCGGTTATTGCACAGTCAGTCTTCAGGATGGCTTGTAAACTCCATGCGATTGCTTTCTGTCATTTTAGATGCTTCTCGAATCTCGTTTCCGGTGACCGCCTGTATCTTCTCCGGATTCACTAACTCCATTTGCAACGCAGTAAATTACGGAAATCGTGATCACAGTTACTGTGTTGTTTTTCCCTGTCCCTGACTTTATTCCCCATTTCCATCTGCTGCTGTTATATTAGCAGTTTGTTGTTAGCATGAACAGCTGGTGGCACTGATTCTGCAGTTCGTGCCCAAAAGAACCCAGTGCAGGAGAAGAGGACACGAAGAGTGCTGGTTGAAGCTTAAACAGTGCAAAGAATACAGAGTGATTAAAACATCACTGAGTCATTTCAGTTAATGCATGCTCTCCAGTGGACTGTGTGTAAACGATAGACTTCTAAGGTCTTCCAGGTGTTTTATCTGCATTCCTCCTGATGACCAGATGCTTCTGTGAGCCAGCAGCTCAGGGGGAAGATGACCTTCATCTTCTTTGCTCTGTGGCCTCAGAAACACAGCTTTTCTGACAGGTTTATGGCCTCAGCTACTACCTTTGAGTGTTATTGAAAATAGCATGTCCATTTAGTAAATGATGTCCAGAAGGATGATAAAGCTGGTTATGCTTTAGGGCAGGGCTACATTGAGCATACAATGTCCTTCAGATTCATCCCTTGCTTGTCATTTTCTGATTATTGTAAGAAGGTGACTGTAACAATGAGGCTTTAAGACAGAACTTTACTAATCGAATGGCGATGTCACAGTAGCTTTAGCCATCTTTTATATTATTAAGTTGACTGGTTTTCTTATCAGGCGGTTGCTGGTTTGTTTCCTGCCTGCTCCAGTCTACATGCCACACATCCTTGGGCAAGATACCAACATCAAGTTCCTCTCCAGTGCATCCTTTGGAGCAGCGGTCTCCAACCTTTTTTGTGCCATGGACCGGTTTATGCCTGACAATATTTTCACGGACCGGCCTTTAAGGTGTCGCGGATAAATACAACAAAATAAAACTAGTACCAGTACCGAAAAAAGAAAATTTATTCATAACACACGTGACAAGACCCAGGGAAACAGAGTTAACGATAAAAACGATAACAAAATAAGGCTGAAAACCGAGAAAAACCCTGAAAACCACACATTTCACACCTGAGGCCTCAACTCTCACGGACCGGTACCAGTCCGAGGCCCGGGGGTTGGGGACCGCTGCTTTGGAGTATGAATATGTGTGAATGTTAGATAGAAAGCACTTACCCATAGGAAGTAGTGCTTGTATGAATGACTCAGTGAGTGTGCTGCAAAGTGCTTTGAGTGCTCAGACAGAAAAGAAAAGCTCTTTATAAGAAACAGTCCATGTACCGTTTAATTAAAGAAGAAGAAAGAGTCGGAAAATATGAACCTGTCTTATTGTTTGAACAGGCCGTGCACCGTGTGAATGACTTGTGTTAGTCTCTTGTGCCAGTGATTGAATCCCTGAAGCACTCGGGTCAGTCCTAATAATGTTTGGGATCAGCATGTTGGCAGCTCTCGGCTTACTGCATCCCTCTGATCTCACCTGCTGTGTGTGTGTGTTTAAGTCTTGTTCAATCCCCGGAGACTCCAGATGATATTGTGCTTGACCACACACACACACACACACACACACACACACACACACACAACAGCCAGCGTCTGACTTCACTTATCCTGGAGATATAACCCCACACTGCTGGAGGTCTGTCTTCATTCCTGTCGGCACTCCAGATCAGGCAGTAATCCCAGATGTACCAATGTGGGCAGAAAATAAAAGGGGACTTCTTTATATACTCAAGTGCTCAAAACTCTTTACATAACATGCCTCATTGACCCATTCACACACATTTTCAGCACTATTTTTCTGCACTTACTTTCTGTCTAATGTGCGCACATGCTCACACTCCAATGAACACAACTCGGGGTTCAGAAGGTTCTGTGAAGGTTTCAAGAACTATCGCTCAATACCACTTTCAAAAATTCAAGTCTGGCTCCTAAGAAGCCAAACATGTAAGAGGGAGCGGCTCAAGAGTTCAGCAGCTTGGAGAGAGCACAGAAAGCATGCTAAAGTTTCAGTGGCCATGTTCTCAGGTGACATTAATGAGCAGGTGATGTTAGCGATCACCACTGATGTTGGCCATTTTAATCAGAGGAAGGAAGAGTGAGCAGCGTGTTTTCACTATTAGTTCTTGGGAGCTGGAGCGAAAATAAACCCAGATGTCAGACGAACCGGTCCTTACACATTGATATCCGCCTCTCTCTGCAGGTTTGGATCCCTCTCCTTCCACCTCAACAGGATCAGTCGCAGAAAAGAAACCTTCCACTAAAAAACCTGCAGCTCCTCCTCTTTCTTCCTCCTCTTATTCTTCAATGAGGCGGCTGAAGCAGCTTGCAGAAGAGGTTCAGGATCCAACCTCTGTTGTCGCCACACTGCACCTCCTTAGAGAGAAGATGCCGCCGCCCATAGAATCCAGGTGAAGTCTGACCGCTGCCTCTGCAGGTCTGCTTTCTGTAAACCCCCAGCAACCATCTCCCACCCCCTCCTCTTCTCACTACATTATAGTCATATAGTAACACTGCCGTGTTATGTCTCAGTGACGCCAACTGTTGTAAATATAAAGGAGAGACTAGAACAGTGTGAAGTCTGAGGAACTTGGAAAGGTTTTTAATGGTTCTCCAAACGTGTTCCATTTAGCAGCAGCTCCTCGGAGCCCAGTTCATCTCAGTCCAGTTCAAAGCAGACCAGTGTCAACGCTCCAGTGGTTCCATTTGGTTTGGACCTGTTCTACTGGGGTCAGGAGCAGCCCAGCGCTGGCAGGATCATTAAGTATGCACCAGACAAGCACCGTCCCTAGTTTACTGATCTGTGTGTTGTGTCACAGATGATAAAGTAAAAAGGATCATTTTAATGTGATATTAAAGCTACAGAGCGTTTACTCTTCTTTAACATTCATTTAACATGTGTCACATTCTTTCCGCTGCAGGTCAGCCTCTCAGCACCAGTTCTGGGTTCCAGCAGAGGTGGAGGAGGAGGTGGAGAATGAAGAGCTGCTGGCAGAGAGCAGGAGCAGATACATCTCCTTCCCTGGGAGCTTCGTTCCTGTCAGCCATTTCTGCAGAGCTCCACTGGGTGATGGCAAGCTCTGTCAGCGGCAGGACCGCTTCAAGGTAACAGGATAAACTTGGAGTCTGTCATAAAGTGAGAAGCTGTTGGTCTCCCTCTGGCTCACCAAACTGAGCGAGGCCTGTGTCTCCTCAGTGTCCTTTCCATGGCCCCATCGTTCCACGAGACCAGGAGGGTCGACCCTGCCGGCAGGAGGACCGAGAGAGGGAGGAGCAGGAAGAAAGGAGGAAGAGAGAGCAGCAGCCTGGTGAGAAGTGAAAAATACAAACACATTTGAATCACACAGAAGAAATGTCATCAGAGGGATAACTTTTAACAATAGCATCAAAGGTTTGTAAGGGAAGGGCACACAGAGTCTTTGTGACTCTAGAGGAAGGAGGAGGAAGTCAGGAGTGGCAGAGAAATATGCGAGCGTTCTGGGTGGATCTGGGATTACATCAGGGCTGACCTCTGAGCCTGTGGTTGTGGACAGGGTGACAGAGGCTATGGAGATGCTCGAAGTGAGTGTAGGGAGTCAGGCCTTGAGGGGGAGGCATGTTCTAGAGTAGAGAGGATGGAAAGTCTGTAGAAATGAGAAACATGCACGAATGAGACGGAGGCAGGTGTCAAGGGTGATGTGTGACCGAGGTGGCAGTGAGAGCTCTATGATGTATGCAGGCTGTGGCACTGCCACAAAGACAGGACCTGGAGTTGGAGGTGGAAGAGTTAAAAATGCTCAGCTTTTCTTTGAGAGTAACCAAGAGCGACAGAATTAGAAATGAGTGTATGTGAGGGACGGCTCAGGTCATGTGGCTGCGTCTCCAGTCTGCAGGATGTCCAGCAGCTGCCTGCAGTGTCTTAACCAGCTGCTCTGTGTGTGTGTGTGTGTGTGTGTGTGTGTGTAGCTGTAGCTTGCAGTCCAGTGAGTTGTGAAATAGCATCTTTTGTTACCAACTACAGTATCGATCCAAGAGTCTTAGACGCACATACACACACATCAGCTTCACAGTAGGGGGGCGCTGGCCTGAATAACTTGATGAACTGTTGGCCTCAGCTGCTTTTACCTCTTCAAACATCCACAGGCGCATACAGTGAGCCTAAACGGCCAGTAACACACACACTTCCTACAGTAGCAGCTACGCTCAAACATAATTGTTTTTGCTGAATTATTGCCTTATATCCATGCCAAGGGTTGCCCGTAGTAACCACCCCTGTAGACCGCTCCAAGGAAGCTAATATCAGACTCTGACTGTAAGTGTATTTGTAACAGTACAGTTGTGTTACCAAAAAGTTCTGTCAGCCAGAGAATAAAAATCAAAAGCTTCACTTGATGTAACCATAAAATTCCATCAGTACAATCTGTCAGCAGTCTGGATCCTCTCTGAATGCTTTTAGAGGATAAGAAGTACTTTAGCTGTTAGTGTCATTTGCCGTCCAAGAGCACTGTCATCATGGAAGTCTTCTTTGAGTTACTGTCAGTCATGTAGCAGCAGTGCCTTTGTTTTACAGCTATATTAATCCTGCAGTGTCCACAAAGCAATAGCTGAACCTTCCTGCTTAATTGCTTCCAGATGACCACAAGTCAACAAAGTACAACAGGGTGAGCTGGCTGATGTGAACCCGGTCGAGATTAGCGTCAGTCTTCCTGGTCGGCTTCCTTATACTGAAGTCAGTAGGGCAGCGAAGGATTTCTTAATGGAGTTTGATGAAGCCGGTGACTGACAGATGAGAAGCAGCAGGTGGTGAGGAAGCACACAGCCGGCCTAAAGAAACGATGTCTAACTTATCAGAAAGTAGAAGCAATTTATTATCCATATTATTATTTAGGGTGTGAACTAGAAATTGAAAACTATAGACAGACACACCCACAACACAAAAGGCAATTAGGAAATGGAGGAAATCAAAGATTATAAATATTCGTGTTTTAATTGAATCCATTTGCTGTCAAGTTTCCGGATTAAAAGCTAAACTGAACACAGATTCCTATAAGCTACAGCCTGTAAATCATAGTGAAGATTATTTTTCAGTCTTCTGGTGAATACTGCAGGCATCTGTTGCTATGGTGACTCAGTTCTATTTACAACTGTTAGTGAAATTTACTGCTACTATCTAGCCACAAATGTTTTCATAGGACTCTGTGCAGCCCTTTGAAGTAAGTACTACTTTACTGCTTCCATAGGAGTTTAGTAGCAACCCGATGCTCTTAATCAAGTGCACTTGATTAACTGTTCATCAGCATGTGGAAAAAAGCAGAATTAGTGGAGCATCCAGGGCGAAAGACATCAGCAGCTGTTGCTGCCCATCAGTATTAGAGAGGTTACGAAGTCATTACCAGATGATATGAAGTTTATTAAGATTATTCACAAGTGCAAACAGTCAAGACAGTCGCCATCTTTCCAGGAGGACACATCCCAGCATATTCGCCCTGCCATGGGTGAATATGCTGCTCCCATGCTCAGAGAAACAAAACAACAAAAGCCAGTTACATCTTAGTCTCTGCACGACTCAGAATGTCAGATGTTCGAGTTTATGACAGTAGAGGAACTAACAGCCAGGGTTTGGAAGGGTCACCAGAAGACAGCCGCACAAGACGAGCTTCATTCACTAATGTTTGTATGGAATCATTCTTATTCTGCGCAGAAAGTTGGTTCCCACGCAACGTTTATGAAAAGTGCGTGCCAGCCTATTTTGTTCTTATTAGCAAGTCGGACTCGTTCGGAAACAACAGCCTTGTGCGATCTCTACTACGATCTGCATACTGCCCTGCCCCCGTTTTTCAATCTAAGGAAACATGTTTCTCTCCAGGTGAAGCGGAGGTGGCGATGTGTCTTTAGAGGAGCCTGCACCTCTAGGCAAGAAATAAGGAGGAAGTCTGACTATATATATATATATATATATATATATATATATATATATTGTGCTTTTCTTCTCTCCCAGAGTACTCAAAGCACTCTATACAACACATTCACTCAGTCACTTTTCTTCTACGTTTTCAGTGCTTCCTCACGAACATTCATCCATCGAAGCGCAACTTGGGGTTAGTATATTGCCTAAGGATAAACTGGAGGAGCCAGGAATCGAACCACTAACCTTCCGATCAGTAGATGGCCTGCTGTACCGCCTGAGCTACAGCCACCCCAACTAGAAAGTTAAATAATGTCTGAGGTGTAAGGCGGGAGCCTGCAGAGGCGCACTCAGGAGTGGTGACCCTTTAAAAATAAACGAATGAATAAAAAGGGACACAAGAAAAAGTAGAATACATCTGCCAAAATCCAGATCTTCCAGCATTCATGGGACAAACAAAACAACAGTCATCGTTGCCATGGAAACGGTGTGGGAAGCTGCACCTCTCCCAGCTTCCTTCCTTGACCCCAAATGTTTTTTAGTTTCTCACATTCAAGGTGCAGGCTTCTCTCTTACAACATCACCTGGATAACATAGAGAACTGTGGGCGGGGCACAAGTTCTGTTGGCGCAGAGCTCAGAACAGAGGCAGGTAAAGTCACACAGAAGACAGACATTTCAAGGTAATGCTGCTGAAGGTGGTTCTACAATTTACTGACCAATGGGGTGTGCTTTGATTTTTACCTGCACAGAGACACAGAGGTCTGTGCAAATGTCCTTTTTCTCATGACTGTGTTACTCTTTTTTTTTTTAGCTCTGCTCTTGTCTTATAATAAGAATTGTATGTTGCGTTATGCGTCTGACTCAGACCCACACACACACACACACACACACACACACACACACACACACACACACACAGAGACCCCAGCTGGACAGACTAAGAGGTGTTGACGGAGAAAAGAGCCCTGCTGCAACACTGATTAAATTCCCACTGTTATTCGCGCTTGCCTGTCTTTTTTCTCCTCTCGTGCTTTTCTTTCGATTCTTCTTTCATCTCTTCTCTTTTTATTTTCTCTGAAACTTTCAACAACAAAGTGACACACACTCTGAACACGCATGAATGTAAATGCAGCTGCTCCTCTTATAGCAGTAATGAGTCCCCTAAATACACCAGCTGCTTTTCAATTACTGCTCCAGCGTGTGTGAGAGTGTGATGAGGGATAGTTGAAGGTCCAGTCAGACCCGGGTCAGAGCAGCTGATTAATAACCCTGCATACACGCTCGCTCTGAGCTGGGGTCAGTGTTTTGACGGAGTGTGTGGCTTCAGGCCCATCACAATCACGGTGTAATTACTTTGCATTACCGCAGGTTTATCTGGAATTCCTTCGCAGTACATCATTAACTAGAAACGTCTCTTCGTTTAGATCGTCATTGCTCTGCATTACTGCTGCTTTTACTTTATCAGCCAGAATTATGACGTTACAGTTTTCATTAACACCAAAATTGCATCCGAATGAGCCGCAGGACACACGGTTTACGACCCGTGCTCTGTAAGGCCCGCCGCTGTGAGCTCATTTACATTATCACTTCTAATTACTTCATTACACTTCTCAGTCAAATTGGTTTTTGTTCAAGTTTTAGGCTTTCATAGCAGCTCATACAGGGAGTAACCTCACACGCACCATGCCTTTGTGGCTGAAACACACAAAGTACGCGTGCAGAGAGAAGTTTAATATCCTCATTTTTAAATGTTTGTTTGTTTTAGTCCAGTTTGAGGCTTCAGTCCCAGTCTTAACCTTAGTCCATAGGCTGTATAGAAAAGCTGGACAATAAGTGAAACCTGGATTCTTTTAAATCATTAATAGTGTGTAGAAGTCTGAGAAAATTCCCCTCAGCTGCCTTGGTCTATGATCTCAGAGAACATTTTCCTAATGGCCATATTGGATTAAACAACATAAAGTCCTGTTTGTAAATCCTGGCAGGGATCCTGGGGCAGGACGTCAGTCCAGGCTGACGTGAAGTGGTCCGATGGTGAACGGGTATTTCTTTTAATCCCGTGGCCGTGCTGCTACAGGACGCCCACTGCTGTCAAAGCCACAGGTGTTGCTGCACAGAACAAATCTCAGCTGAAATGAAAAAAGTTTTCATAGTTTTCTCAGGACCTCTGATCTTGTCCCACTGTTGCGGCAGCTCTCTCTGTTCCACCTGGCAGATCTTTGCACCGCACTGCTGGATTATATAGACAAAAGTGCCACGCCTCTTCATCTCTCTGAATGAGGTGCGATGAAGAGCGGGAGAATCCTAAACGTCCTCCAGGAGCAGAGTAACATTGGTCTCTCTGTTGCAGATTGGCGAGATGCAGAGTTGATGCGAGACATTGAGGCAGCAACAGGAGAGGACCTGGGTTCTGAGCGGCTGGGCGGTAAAAAAGGGAAAGGAAAGAAGAAGAAATACCCCCACCTCAGCGACCTGAAGCAGAGCAGCAACACGTCCCGCTGCAGACTAGAGAAGAAAGTCTTTAACAAGTACGGATGCTAACTTCAGCTTCTAGATGATTCTCTGAGTGTAGGAGCTAAGTGCTTGGTGAAACTGGAAACAACCAACTAACTAAAAGATGGAAACTTTGTCATAGACAAAACAGTGTGGCGTACATCGAGTTAAATAAAGTTAAGCCACTGAACACAGGCCTCAAAAAGGCACCTCACTGCTAAACTGTCATCTATGGGTAGGCTAGCTAAGACCCAATTAATCAGTGTATTTTAGGCACTTGACTTACTAGCATCATATCACAAGAAACACATCATTTGTTTTCTTTCACCAAATCTACAAAACAAATCCACAGATGACACTGTGATGGAAATGAAATTCTATTTTTGCACCATCGAGTTGATTCTCAAAGTGCTCTTAGTCCAAGGCCTAGACCAAGTCCATAAAATAACCAATGATTCATTATTTTTTAAACTGTGGAGGCAAGTATCACAGTCTAAGAGTAGAAATATGGAGCTAGAGATGAGCAGAATGGGTTTTAGCTCCTGGGCTTAAAGTTGTTGTTTCTTTGGATTTTTCCCATCAATCCTTCTCATTTCCTCCCTGCTCTGTTCTCCCTCCCTTCAGGAGTTCCCTGAGACGAGTGGCTCAGGTGATGAATAAGGCCGACAAGAGGAAACACGACAAGTTCTCCAACCAGTTCAACTATGCTCTCAACTAAGCTCGTGTGCCTTTAACTGAAGTCAGACGGGTGGAGCGTTGCTCTCAGTAACCTTTCAGCCCCCGACCGCTCCTGCGTTTATCGTTTGTTATTTATATGTCTCTTTTATGTCTCCACCTCTTGTAGAGATTCAGGGAAACAAGGAGCTAAAGAATGCATTGTCACATTTCAAATTGGAACTTTTTGTATTTGTAGTTGAGCTTATGAGGCGGACTCTGTAGGAACAGTGAAGGAGGCGGAAGCTGGAAGACTGAATCGCCAAACATGATCCACAGTTTTGTACAATAAAGGTGAAATGTTAAGGGTCCAGAGTTGTTGTTTCTTTGTAATGAAAGAAGAAGTGTTTCAATAATTGCTGGGAAATATGATGATAAAGGAAATATGATGATAAAGGATTCTGTGTGTTCTACCTCAAAGCTGATGCTCGATACAGGACATGAAAGTTGTTTCATATGATATCACTTCTGTGGCAGCTGAAGCTAAAGCTAGTGATCAGCTGACTTTTACGCTTTCTTATTACGTCGGTGTTTTGTGCGACTGACAGGTTTCAAATGTGTTTTAGTGAGAATAAAATTGTAAACCTGCATCTTGTTACATTTTTGCCTTTTTTCTGTCCTTTCAAACGAGATTCATTGAACACAACAACACTGACTGTGGGAAAGTTCTCCTGTGAAGCTATTTTAGGAATAAGTGGCAACTAAGGGGAGTAAATAAATATATATTTGCAACACTATATTGAAAAGACAGGTGATATTTGGTTTACATTGCAGTGACATCACGAGAACAGCAGACATCCTGCAGCTTAAGAAAAATGATTTGCATCTTTTCTCTGTGATCTGTGATTCTCTGCACTTAATGAAGAGCTCACAGCTCAGTTATGCATTTCCATCAAATTACACGTCTTACAGAGAATGTTTTTTCACAAATGGTTGAAACTAAATAATTTAGCTTCAGTAACACAAGATCCTACATTTCTCATAGCACAACTAATGATGCCTGGTAGGGGCAACGTGGCGTTGTTGGCACTGTTGTGTCACAGAAGGTTCTGGGGTCACATCGTCAGCGTGTCTGTGTGGAGAACCCCATGTCTGCATGGGTTCTCTCTGGCTTCCTCCCACAGTCCAAAGACTTACATGGGGTCAGTTTAATAGGCTGTGAGTGTGAGTGTTCTGTGTTTGCCTCTGGCCCGATGACAGCTGGGATAGGCTGCAGCCCCCATTAAACCTGTACTGGATAAGCAGGAGAGGATGGATGAATGGTTGGAACTTGTACTCCGCTGACTTCTGATTGTGGATTTTGTAGGGTTGGTCCTGGCCTCCCATGGGACACCTTAAAGCCTCATCTCATCCATGATTTGCTCTGCCTCTCCAGGCTTCACTGCTTGCTGCTGCCTTGATCTGATGCCACGAGGATCCACCAGCACTCCTCCCCAGCAGACATGCCGTTCCTGAAACACTCACACAGACTTCCTTAGCCTGTCCTACCACCTCACTCCGGACTGTTTCAGCATCATTAAATCCCTTGGACTTCTATATTATCCATAAAGACGGCAATTTTGTCTATGCAGAACATGGTTGTTCCTTTGTGCTGTCTAACAGGCACATGGAACGTGTTATTCAGTCGGTACTTTTGCAATGATGACATAACAAATCTAATGATTCTGGGATCCACACCTGTCCAAACATCAGCTATCATTTTATTGCTGGTTATTATTATTATTATTATTATTATTATTATTATTATTACCATTATTAATAAGAAATGCTAAAACCTGCAGCTCCTCTAGTGGCCACTTGATCCTGGTTAAAAAAAATTTGTGAGTCCTCAATGACCGTCATGTTAAAACGTCCAGTTTACAGCAAAAACTACGGAACATGTTTACAGCCTGCTGCATAACAGCGGGTTCCTCCTTCGTGACAGTTGGAAAGCTTAAATCAGGGGTGTGGCTGCCGTGATTGACAGGTGTGCTGAAACAAGGAGCTGTAGCTCTAAAAGTCAGTCACTCCCACACGACGCCCACACACACTAATTTATCTGTTTTGGGCTTGTTTCATTTATACCAGTTTGTGGGGAAAAACTGTGATAATATAGCTTCAAGCATTAATTGTGCTGCCAAATGTGTATCAACACTTTTGTTTAAGCTGTGCTGAGATCTGAACCCAAACCTCAACACAGCTTTTTCAAGTTAAACTATTAACCAAACTAGAACTTCAGTTGCTCTAAGCAGTTTCATGTGATTGGCTGTAGATTGTTAAGCTACTGGATGAGTGCACAGAGTACCGTCTTCTAACTTGGTATTCTATATGAAGCAATTTAAGTTCAGGATGGGATGTTGTGGGAGTCAAAGTGATATGCACTGCACCCGGACACGCTGCACAAATTATTCAGGGATTATATCAACGCACCTTTGAAACACGTGTGGCCTCTTGCAGTGGAGTGACTGCAGAAAGTGATGGAGGCATGCTAGCTGACAGACGCTGCATGAATATGCAAAGTTCATGTGAAACTAAAAAAATACTACTCTATATCACTTTTTGTTAAATGAAAAAATGCTACTACTGAAGGGTGGCCGCTGCTTTTTTTTAAGAAGCTTTCTATCATTAATATCCGGGAGGCGTGTCTTTCTGGAGCATTTGACCTCCTTCTGTGTTGACTGTCAGCGTCCTGTCGATGTCTTGACATCATGCTGCAGACTCTACTTCATCTGTTGTTCCTATTTTGATCGGAGGGCTGAAAAATACATCCAATGCAGAAATGCCTAAAACTATTTTGCAAATAGCCATTTGAGGAAAAAAAATGTACACATGCCTACAGTAAGGGTGGCTATAGATCCGTGTTTTATACGCAGTGTGTGAATCATGTTCTTCATATTTAACAGCAGCACAAACACTTTGAAAGCAGGCTGGTTGTCACAGCACTTTCCCCTTTTAAGCAACAGAGACTAACACTGGCGCTTTTCTCTGATAATAACACGAAACAAAAGAATCCCACTCAGAGAGATGCTTACACTTAACGATGACTGATAAACCAACTAGATTTGATGCCGTTTCCTCTTAAATATGTTCTTCGATTTGCCAACACTGCAGAGTCCTGTGAAGACTTTCACTCCTGAGGCTCGTGAGCTAAAATAAGTTGGATTTATTTATTTTTTATTGTTATTTTTTTAACTGAAGATAAAAGATTCATTTTGATTAAATGTTTTTCATTTTGTGTCAGACCATAAATGTCCTGTGGAACATGATACAGCTCTATTTAATCCTGACCAATCAAAAGCTTCAAGTATTACAAAAACAGACAAATAAAACATTTTTGTCACTTCCGGATAAATATTGTAGACATCATTACAAGATAAAATTTCAAAAAAAAATATTGTTATAAATTAAAGGCGCTCAAATGTAAATAAAGGAGAACATAAACAAACGGACATACACTCAGCTGAACTGAAACTAAATCATCTGGAATAATGAAATGTTTAAAGAAAGGCCGCTCGACACTCTGTTCAGCAGGGATTTGCTCCAGATGCTCCTGTTACTGGCTCTTTGGGCACATGCTTCAAGCACAGTATTTAAAGTCCGACAAAGAAGCAAAAACTGCAAACTCTCACTGCACTCTCGCTTCTTTTCAACAGTTTTCTGGTCTTTTGAGACAAACAAAAATGGTGACATTGTGACACTGTCGCTCCAGTTTTCGTTAAAATGTTCAATTTTCAAATTTCCTTTTATTAAAAGAAAATCTCGCGCACTCTTAGTGGACTTTGCACGTGCTGTGCGGCTCCCGCTGCGGTCCGTGCGCACTACTTCAACTTATCCGTATCACGCGGCTCAGTCTGTTTTCCAGGCACATGATTGGCTCGGCTCAGTGCTATTCTTATTGTCATTGGCCTATTGTGCTGTCTGTCAAAACATTAACGAAAGATTGTAATCGACGTTATATTCGTCACGTCTCATATTTCTATGACAGAAAAGTCATTTCACTGTAATTATCTTTATCGTTTTTGAGATTTGTATTGTTTGCAAACCCCTTCCTCGCATAAATATTTTCCAGTTCCCATTTGGATTTTTTTATTGGTTTGTTTTTGACAAACAGGAAACCTCACAGATATCCAAACCAACCAACAGGCCCAGGATTAGCTTCACACCCAAACCCTGCATGGAAGTTACTTACCTCTGAGGCACTGCAGCACCCAACGCTTCAGCTCACTGTTATTAAAAAAAAACATTACTGGGATACTTTTCTGTTTAATTGTCATCATTTTAATATCAAAGGACAATACCATGTTGAGCTGAGGACTCAGTACATCCAAGGATTTTATGGAAACTGTTAACCACCTCAATAAATAAAAGAAATGAAAACGATCACAGCTGGAGTTACATGGTACTGACAATAGATCAAGCCATTCTCAAGTCTTAAATAAACATTCAATATTTTTACAGACTTTAGAAAAGAAAACAATGAGATCAACTATTTGTCTATTACAGTGTTTAAAACAGCATTCAGAGCTAGAACATAGATTTATGTACAGTTCTGCAAGATATTAACATTCTATCAAAATAAAATTAAAGCCTTTAAACGGTAGTAAAAAAGGGGGAGGAGCTGAACGCTGTGCTGCAGTTCATACTGGGACATTTCAGTCAGGGCTTCTGTGTGTGTTTGTGTGTATCTACAGGTGTGTGCTGTAGAACGCAGGTGCAGCATAACTCTGTGTCCCCAGCATGAAGGGAGACAGGACGTGGCTGGCGGTGAGGAAAGGCAGCTGGACAAGGCTCCCAGCAGGGGGGTGATGGTGGCCGGCATAGCCTGTGTGCATGGCCAGATGCCCACTGACTGGAGGGGATTGGCTCAGAGGGCTGAGGCTTCCCAAGCCTCCTCCCGCTCCTCCCCCTGTGCCTCCCGTGCCTCCTGCTCCTCCCGTGGGGGCCGAGGTGTCGGCTCCAGGGTTCTGCTTCTTCCATTTGGTTCGCCGGTTCTGGAACCAGATCTTAACTTGGGTCTCAGTGAGGGAGAGGGACAGGGCCAGGTTGAGGCGCTCACACACTGACAGGTAGCGTGTGGACTTGAACTTGTTCTCCAGCGCCACCAGTTGCTCGTAGGTGAAGGCAGTCCGGGCTCTGCGGGGCTTCCCCGACTTGGAGTCTGAGCCAGAGCGTTTCCTCTTGGGCTTGGCCCCTTGGCCCCCATTGGTTTGGGGACTGGTGATCTGGCTTGTGGGGCCTCCGTTAGGGGTCTTTGTGTCTCTGCTGGGATCCTGGTGGCTGTGCTGGCCTAGTTCTCTGTCTCCATTACTGGGAAGAGCCGAGCTGCTCTCCTCACTGCTGTAGGGCCCGTCTGCAGCCTCTGAGTCCGGGGTCCCAGATCTGTGGAAGTCTTCCTCATCCGGACTTCTGTATATAAAGCCCTCCTCTAGAAGAACGCACACAACAAAGAGTTCAGCCACATGTAACATCCAACAGATTCTCCATCCTATATGGTTGTACAGGTGGTTTGTCTCTACAGCCCACAGTAGCTTAATGAAGTGGTTTATTCAGATTAAGGCATACCAAGCTCATGTTTAGGCTTACGTAAGTAGTTCACTACCTGGATCACTACCAATACCTTAAGATATTTAGGCAGGCTAAATAAAACCCATGGTTTAACCAAGGTCCTGCACTAGCAAGTTAAGCCAGTTAAACTAGATTTGGTACCAAATGTCACAGCTACAGAAACAAAGATACCAAAATATTGTGTAATTCAAATTATTAGCATCTGACAAATATGCATATGAACAAGTTAGCTCACAATATGGAGACTTCATAAAATGACTAGAGCTTTTTAATTGATCTTTTCTGTAATATCAAACTGAAGTCTTATTTCATCAGTTACAATCAGAAACATTTTTATTTCTTCACTGCAAAGAAGGTTTGGCTTCAAATAAATACTTTAAGGTTCAGCTTCTTGGTTGCAGTAATAAATTGGTGGTATGGATTATGAAATGGTTAGAGCTAGAAGAAGCAATGCTGGCCATAAAGCAAACAGTGGTCTTCTAAGTACTAAGTTTACTGGCCCATCTATTTACCCCTATCTCCTCATAATTACCGTTGCCACGGTAGGCCAATTAATCTAAAAATGTAGCTGAGGATTGTAATTATCTTAATTATCTGCTATATGGAAAAACAGTCTCTTCCCAGCATAATCAGTGAGTGTTGAACTGCGGTCCCAATTATGGCCACTGTACGCTTCCTTCAGAAACTTGCAGTTGAATTTAAAAATATCTTGAATGAATAAACACGTCAAGTTTCCAAAGACAGAGCAGCCATGAGCCTAACCTGAGTAAAGTGCTAAAGAGCCAGAGGGCAAGAATGAGCTGCTGATACTGAGCTGCCAACTCTCCATTAGTATTAATCACTGTGTCATCCGGTATCCATCATCATTTTTTGCTATGTGCTCCACTTTCTGGAGTTTACTCATCACACGATTACTGCATCATAAGTCTGTGGTGTCTTACTTCATTTGTGGCTAAATGAGTGAGGGCAATATTTGGGAATAAAACGATAAAATCAACAGAAATAAGAAGGCAATTAGATCAAGAAGGTTCTGAAAACAGTATCTTCAGACGAAACGAAAAGGTATGAAATGACCATAAACTGATCACCGTACATTACTGTGCACTGTAAAATATACTAGATGATTATCAGGCAAAAGAAATTGTGTTTGAATACTAATAGTGTGCTAAAATAACAATGGAGCATTGGAATATGGTGGATTTTAAGGTACCACAGATCAGCAGAAAAACATTAATAGACATTGTTGGACCTCTTAAATGTCCAATTAAATATTTTAGCTGCAAATCGACTGCTTTTACGTCAGCCCTTCAGAGGAGCACATGGTGCTTTAGTCTTTAATGAAACTGTAACTCTTTCTGCAATTATACGTTAGGGACAAAAACGATCTGGACGTTCACGCTAAGCTTTCATACAGTTTGTGCATTGTGCACGTACATGTCATGAAAACACCGAGCACAGTCCACCTCAACATGTACAGCACACATGTGCTTACATCCCTGCAAATGCTCTTATTGCTAATGTTAGAGAGATACTGTGTGTGCTTTTTTCACGTTATTGGTTTGAATATTTATGTCCCAATTATGCTGTTCCTTTTGTCCTTAATCTCGACAACATCAACAGTTTTAAATGGCAAGAAAAAGTAAACTGCACCTTGAATAATACTAAATTATATATTTTTAAAAATGTATAATGTAAGACATTATATTGTTATAACCGCCCCCCCCCCCCCCCCCCCAAAAAAAGTGAGAAAATAAAAGCATTTATTAACCAGTGACAAATCCACCTGCATGATTTCCACTGAAAAATGACTGAGCATGTGTTAGATCATCTGGAGTAAGACTGTGTAGTTTTACAGATTAAATCAGAGACAAAATATGTATGAAAGCTAACACAGAAGGGTTAGTTTAGCTGTGATGATGTAGACAGAAGAACCTGAGAGAAATTTAAAAAAACAAGCAGGTTTACAGGTGTGCAGAAAAGATAGCTCAATAAGATTATGTTTTACATGTAATTTACTCATAAAATGTCCACTTTTTCATTTTTCTCATATGTAATAATAATAATAATATTATTATTATATTAATAAAAATAATTAAGAATAAAGGAACCATGATGCTTGGTGAGATGGTTTCTTGTCCATTTTATAACAAACAGAAATTAATAATAATTTGGTTTGTTTTTGCAAAAACACGCCAGCCATTTAATCATATACTGATTCTAATTTAAATTTTTATTTTTAAAAAGGCCTGATTTTACAGTCGTTAAAAATAAAGCCTTATGTTACAACTATATTTATTATAGTCTGTACGTGATATGTATTTCGCTAGTTTCACTGTGCTGGGATACTTTTTGGCAGTCAGTATAATAAAACAGAATAATAGTATACAAACTACAACAGCAGTGCATGCGTTCCTGTGATGTTTTTACTGTTTTCTTTCTTTTTCTTTTGTTTTGAGCTTTTGTTTTTAACCCAGCTCGACTATATCACGAAGTTATAATTATTTATGATGTAGGGTATATGCCTGTGTCTGCTTCTGAAAAATAAAGTCAGAATTTTGTTGATTTGAAATCTGTAAAATGTACGGAAAATTAAATTAAAACAAATGAGAGATTTAAAAATAAATAAATAAATAAGGAAAATAAAAATGTGACGGAAAAAACAAAGAAAAGAGGACAAAAGGAGGAAAACGTCCAATATTATAATAATATGAAATCGAGGAGACGGAGCTGATTGGAGCTACTGCGTTTACGTGGGGTCCATGAACTTAGTGCACACCTGTCCAATAATACCGATCACACACAGGAACTGCAGCCAATTAACTTTTTTGCTCCTTTTAATTCTAGATAAAAACAGATGCTGTTTTAAACTTAAAACCAGAGAGCTCGTTCTCCCCATTCTTCCATGTTTTAATGGTCCGTACTCGGTAGTTTTCTCATCTCTTACATCATCACAAGATTTCACCGAATAAGTGGCCTGGAACACAGATTTCTGTGTGACATCAGGGTTTAGTGAGAAAATATTTACGGACGAAGCAAAAGCCCAACAACAACTGGTGGGTAATTAAAACCAGAATCCTTAGGTCACAGTGAAACCACACACAACAATGCAGTGCCCTTAAAATATGATCACAATTAGAAAGGCCTTCTTCTTCCGTCGGAAAAGCCTAGCGGTGTTCACAACACATGTATTATTGATAAATAGCGTAAACGGGCTATATTCAAGTAGAAATGGAAAAGCTCTATATTCGATTTGGGGTAAAACGGTTACATTGGTTAGGTTTCACTCATGTTTAACTATACATGAATAAATCAGTTAATTCACCGGTAAGAATAAATATGATTTGAATGACACAGAAAATAAACAACCTAATTACTAACTACAAACGCGCGAGCACACACGCTCGCGCGCACACCTATTTTAATCATATAAAAAAACAGGTCAAATTTCTGAAAACGTTAAAGGATGTTGCAGAATCATTCAGAGTGGTTTCTAAGGAAACGGGACTTTGAACCGTAACAGGAGCAGTTCGACTGAATTCAGCTGCCCGAAGGAAAAGACGTTACTGACGCAATGGCGGGAAATTAAAGGAAATTAAAAATAAATGATTCGATAATGGACTTGGTTTGAAGTCCACGGAGACTTACTGCTCTGGTATTCGTCTGCACCGTAGCCCTTGCTGGCCTCGAGGCTGGGCTCGCGCTCCCCGGCTCCTCCTCTCCGGTTCTCCGCTCCGTACACGCTCTGCTCGAGCTCGCCGCGGTGGCTCACGTGCTGTTGTTGCAGCTGGTGTCGCCGGTTGCTCGTGAACTTGTTGGGGTCCAGGATGTCCAGCACGGAGAAAGAAGTTGTCCGGTGCCCGATGGGGCCCTGGAGAGTAACAAATGGGAATGATTTATTTAGTTAAAAAACAAGACATCATCGCCTTTTATCCCGTATAGCTGAATTTATTTGAACTTGCTTTTTTTTCTTGTCCCCCCACAATTACGTTTTGCCACGCATTTTAACTGCTATATATTTAATTGTAATATTAATAATGATCACTTTAAATATTATTATTTTTATTATTACTATTATTACTATTAGTAGTAAGCAGTGTTAAAGTCAAAGACAAATCCCAGTGTTAGGTGTTGGTAGCACACATCACATCCAATAAAACAGACGGTAAAGTGTGTTCATAAAGCAAACATGAACACAGATCAGCTGCATTTCCTGCGCAGGCTGTGTAGCGGTCAATAGGCTATCAGAAGAAAAACGAATCAATCCCATTTTAAGTAGTGCAGTCTATAGATTTCTAAAACTTCAGTTTTACATTTCCACACGTAATTGGTTGGAAAATATGTGAGTTCAGGGGAAGGCTTACACTTAAGGTAAAATACTGCTTTACCAGATTGTTTGAACCTGCATGTGGGCATAAGGTTTACAGTGTGATGTAGAAATGTTCAGACTTTTTATATCATAATTTATGTGGAGCCAAAAAGGTAGCCAAGTGTAAAAGACAGATAAAAGGTGGTGCAGTGACTCTGTTTCCACCCCTCCCTGCATTACATCCTGATTAGGATCATCCATTTATTAATGAGGCCAGTCTTGAGCATGTCGACATGAATAATCCTACATTAATATTCTCTCTTTAAATAATCCCAGGGAGCCTCTGGAGAAAGACCCAGGGGCGTATTAACAACTGGTGATAAGAATAGTCTAATGGAAAAATGCCACAATCAGAGCTGCGAATAAACACAATCACGTTTTATTTAAGAATAAACAAATTCGCGTCTATGGAAAAAATATAGAGAAACGCCCGTCTTTACAAACAGGCCTACTTTGAATTATTTTGAATTCAATTAATTTCGTTCAGAAACGAACGAAAAAAATCTAATAGCTTTAATTAGAGCAATAATAATTATAACAAAATAAAAGTCGGTGTCCTTTACGGGAGCGAATTTGAATGCTTTTAATTTAGAACTTTTTATTTTGTCTCTTTCCGATCACACTTTCCAGCTGCATTTTATTAAAGGCCTCATCTCCATAATATGACCCATAACCTGACAACACGGGCCACATTTTAAAAACAAAGAATCATAGCAGTTACACAACAGGACCAAGTAACCAAATAATTTTATTTTAAAAACCGTCTTCCGTTTTCGGTGCTTCGGCTGCTCCCTGTGCTAAGAATTCTTACTTTTCTGCTCGCCCAGCTACTTTTCGTGCCATCCTTCTTTCCTGTAATGTAATATCTGTCTGTCTCGATGCTTCTTTATTTATGCTGCAGTGTCCCGGTTGTGTCCTGTCCGCTGGTCTATATAGGCTACCTGAGAGTCTGCCGTTACTGTCTGCTGCTACCGTCACGCACCGCTCCGGTAGCGCTTCACAAAGTTTGCTCGTGCCCGTATTAGCCTACCTGCTGTGGCGGGGCCAACACCGGATTCGTCGGTGGAGCTTCCGAGTGGTTCTCCGTGGCCTGAGCATCTCTGCCGCCGGCGGTCGCGCTGGAGAAGAGCCGCTTCTCTCCTGCGGCGGCTCCGTCTAACAAGTCACCGCTGTCCGGGCTCACCACAGTTTGGACGCCGTCCCCGCCGCTGGGCGCCGGTAGCGCTCTGTCCCGACTCATGACGGGTGGCACGGCGTCCGTCACTGGCCCCGCCGCAGCTCTCTCCCGGCTTATCACGGTCTGGACCCCATCCGCTCTGTCCCGGTTCATCACTTTACTCTCCCTTTCCCATATAATAACAATCCGTTAGAGATGAAAATTTAAAGAAACAAATCAACACCAAGTCGTTTTAAAGAGCTTGGATGATACTCATGTCAAATAACAAGTTCACACCACAGGCCGGTTCATGTGTCCCGTCAGCATTCTGTCTCAAGCGGTGTGTTCACCCAGGTAAAGTTTTCCATTGGCATCCGGACAGTCTGGGCAGAATACGAGCTTTAGCTGGACTCTCGCTTCCGTCAAACTTTAAACTTGTTCTCTCCGGCCTTCATCCTCTACATCGGCCGCTGCAACTCAGCGTCTCCGGCGATCTTTTGTCTGTCCGTCTCGTACCGTGCCGTTATCCCGTACTGGCACGCACACATAAACAGCGCGCGATGTTCCGACCTCCAGCCTTGCGCGCTCTGGAAGCCTGACAGGAGTTGAAGGCGGGACAGACTGATCTATCTCTCTAATAGTTAAAACTAGCCTGCTCCCCCCTCGCTTGCTCTCTCTCCCCCATTAGTTAAGTGAAGAACCCTCTCTCTCCCCCCTCTCTCTCTCAGTTCTTGTCTCCGTTTTTGGCTTTTAGCAGGCCACTCGAGGAGCCTCTACCATACATTTGTCCCCGTGTGTGTGTGTAGGCCTGTGTGTCGCCATCTCCCTCCTTATTTATGCATTCTTATTCAACTCTACGGGTTGTAATTGGCTACAAATTAATCCCACTTGCACTAATAGGCTATTATCTCGAGGCTGCAAGCGCGCGGGTGGTGCTGTGTGGCCCGGGCCAATTCGCTATCAGAGCACGCGGAGAAATAGAGACAGAGCGGGAAGAGCGCTGGCTGTCCCCACTTCACAGCGCGCGGTGTCGCCTCGCGGATCTCACGACGCTAAATTGTTTAGGTCGACGCTTCGTGAAATGTTGCTTTGTTCGCCAACAGGTGACGTAAAGGTGTAGCAGGTGTACAGATAGTTGGAACACAGTCACAGTGCTCAGTTATTAGTTCTAGAATTAGCCTTAACCAGCGAGTTACATTAGCGTTCGGAGGTTAACAGCCGTGTGCTCTAATTTATAGCTAATGTGTAATACGCCGCCTCGCTCGCACTTTACTCGTGCATCCACATGAAAGGGGGCGCTTATCTTTAATGCAGATTCCAGGGCAGGGCCTCTCTCAAAACTCAATTACGGCCTGAATAAAGCCGGTAATGTCCCCGCTGCAGTGAAATATTGATTCCTAATCCTTGGCAGTCATTACTATGCCAGAAAATAATAGACCACAGAATTGGATTTTGATTTAACACACGACGTGTTTATTCTAATACTAGGGACTTAATATTCCGTTGACTCTCATTTTCAGCCACAGAGGAGAGGGCAATGGTGATGGAAGCTCTAACGCCACACTTTAAAAAAAATATTGTTGTGGAAAATATTTAAAAAAAGAAGGAAGAAAGCGAGGTGACGGGACATCTTTCCTGTCCTCCTCCCCGGTCCTAATACACAAGGTCAGCTCCATGTAATTGCCTTGCTCAATGATCCTTGGGAGGAAGAAATTAAAAGTTGAGTAAAATAATGACTGAAACAATGGGACATGATTAACCAATCAGAGAGCTGAACCCATTTGATCTACTTCCTGCTTCCACCCTGAGGCTTTATAGCTTTATTTTAAAATGGTCAATATATTAACTATATTAAACATCACTGCAGCTTATTTACCTTGGAAAATATTTGCATAAAGCAGCACCACTGCACTGCACAGTGCTACAGAGAGGAAGCGATGCAGCCAAGTGAATATGGAACAGTATTATTATTATTATTATTTATTCTGCATTTGAAATCCAGCCAAACAGCCTCACTGCATGTGACCTCAGGTGCATATATGTCAAATTAGAAGAATATTAACCGCTAAAGTCTTAAAAGAATGAGTTTTAAGAGCAGTCCAACCCCGGTTCCACACATCAGTGAGTGTAATGAGCTGTGTGCCTAGCGTTCTGGCCTTTGACCCTAATATCTCTTTAATGCAATTTGTAGTGCAGCTCCATTATATTCAGAGAGGAAGAAGCCCGAGAAACAGCAAAAAAAGAATAACCATATCAACTGGAGTTGTGTATAGTAGTATTTGCACAATTTGCAAAATATGTGTCCTTTCTGTTTATTATTGCTATGATGCTAATTTGCTTCTCACTATGACAGAACGAACAGAAAACACACACACATGCAGTGGTAGTCCCACTTTCCACAGTGTGGGCCAACAGATGCTATGGGAGAACTCCCCTTCCCGATTAACAGTCAGCACGCACGTGTATGTGAGCATGTGTGTGTCTTGTGTCTATAATTATTCTAATGAAGGTTAATGAGCTCTGCTCAGCCTCCTCTTTATTAAATTAATCTCAGCCGGTAATGAATCATAATTACTATAATTAGCAGCTTGAGCTGCCTGATCTCATGCCGGTGGCTGGTCAGAGCAAGGTGTGGTGTGACACGGAGGCTTTCATCACACCCACAACTTTCATCTCTCCCTCCTTCCACTGTGTCCACTGGCTTTGGCTCTGCATAAACATAATGTTCATGGAGCTGGTCTTTCAGCGTAGAGCCTCCAGACTGGATCTGAGATTTGCTGCACTAATTTGATTATTGCTGATCGTAATATCAGTCAGAATAATTGTGTACGTTAGTGTCAGTGATCAGAGCTGCTATACGCCGTGTAGTCACACTTGTGAGTTTACATTATCACTATCTAAATGAGGCCTCTCAAAGTTTGAAGGGCCTGACAGAAAACAGTAATACTTTAAAACAGGTTTCAACAATGTAAGAATAAGGACTGCTACTATCAACAAACCGGACACCTGTCCAAATCCACTGGATTTCAAAACCTTGAGCAGTACAGCTTTATTTATTAGTGTTATAGATATAGCTTCAGTGAATTTTTTCCCCATCTTCTCTTTATTTCTGCCGCTATACTTCTCCTATCCATCTCTTCGCTTCCTCTATTCCTCCCATTTTTTTAATTTTGTGTCTTTTCAAGGTTCTGTGTTTTAGATTAGCCCTCCTCCTCTTCCCCATTACAGGGGTAAAAGCCCCCCATCCTCCACTCACACACAGAGGCAGAACCCTCGCACCATACACACCTCGCAGTTAGACACTCAGATAGAATCTGACCTGAAGAATTAATTAAATATGATAGCTGATTAAAAATAGCATAACTAATAGTGTAATATCTCAAGCTGTCGTCTTTAATAGTCAACATTGTGAGTGTGTGTCTTATCTGCTGCAGACAGACGCTCTCACTATTGATTCCTGTTCATTTCAGTTGTCAGGCAGACCACTCAGCTCATCTGGAATCATTAAACTCGCTGTCTCCCTCTGTGTCTCTCTGCCTGTCTCTTACCCTATTTTCTCACCTTTATCCATTTATATTTAATTTATTTCAATTCCACCACTCTTTTCTAATGACAGGATTGAATCAGTGTAGCAACAATCTACAAAGGCAATACTGTAATTGGTAAAATAAAGTTATAACACGAAATATGTATATATATATATATATGTGTGTGTGTGTGTGTGTGTGTGTGTGTAGAAAAAAGAGAAGAGAGTGAGTCCTAGTATATTAAGGAAACCGAGAAAACAACCGTGATCATATCTACCTGGTTGTCTTGGCTTTGGTCTGAGACTTCAAACTGGGAGTTTTTAGCAGAAAGAAAGATATGTTTAGCTTTTAAATAAACAGACAATCAAAAAACAAAACAGAACAAAGAAATCCAAGCAAACAAACATATATTTGCCTATAATCATGCATGTTTGCAGTGAAACTCTTGGGGAATCTTCTTATCCCTGATGGTATAAAACTATCTATAAACCTGCAGGAATCAACTGTTAGAGGTTTAATTGTATTTGTCCCTTCACAGTAAAAGCACTCTTCTAGTGATCTTTATTTTCGTCCGGAGGCCTTATGGGCAGGTTTGGATGTTTGCTGTGCTCACAGTGTAAACTCTGACTCCTCTGGCTGGTTTATTCTATCAAAAATCTAAAAAAGTCATGACGGATGGAAAATAACACAGTGGATGTTATTTTTTCAAACTGCCTCAGTTGTGAAATTCAGCATTATTTGTGACATATTCATGCTGAACAAGCGTAACAAAGACTGAAGTCAGCGACTCTTATTCGTATTATATTGCTCATTATTCTGTAGGTTTGTCATGTTGTCATTTCTGAATTTTGGAAACTTTTGTTTTAAATTAAATTGTTTCAAAGTATGGATGAATGGACTGACGGGCAGATTCAGATTGACAGAAGGGAGACTTCACCTTTGCTTCCCCACCTGACTGAAGGTCATTTTAGTGATCCCTGTGGAAACCCCACGGCTGGAGTGAAGCTGTGGAGCCAGATGAGTTTTTATTGGTGGAAGTCACAGCTCAGTGATCTCTCTCTCTCTCTCTCTCTGTGTGTGTTCTCAAGCAGTTAGTTTAGCCAAAGACACTGTCTGCCTTTGAAATAAATACTGTGGAAGGTGGTAGGATGACTGAAAATAAAACCTATTGAGCTTCTCTTGGATTTCTATCACATATTTCATATAGCATGAACATGGCATAAGTAACTCTGGCTCAATGATCAAGACGTTTTAAAAGTATCGATACTACGCCTTCACATTCTCTTAACCATGGAGTCTCCATATTGTCAGAAAGCGTGCTTGCTAAATCAGATTAATAAGATCCCAGTCGTGGTCCGAATAGTCCATCAGTTCCCTACATAGCATGCCAGATGTCCACGATGTCCGAGACAACTTTTCTTTTACAAGATCACTAAAAAAGGTTGTCTATTAATGTATAAACCCACTAGGATGGCCTCAAGGCTTTTATTCCTCGTCTCAATAATATTTCTAGTCTCTGGGTATGAGGCTTTTTGTAGTTGTGCTTGGTATAACAAAGACATTCAAACTGCTGACCACACATGCACATGCATAGATGACCAGCAGATCAATTTTTATGCGCTATCGTGCTCTTGACAAAGAAAGAAAAATCTAGAAGCTGATGCAACTCAAAGTTTAGAAGCACCATTTTTGCGGCTCTTAATTGAAAATCAATTAATCATTCATCACAGCTGCACAGCTGCTATACAACAATCCTACTTAGCTCCTGACCTGAAAATGGACATGTGCCATATTCATTTTGTGTCACTTGGTTTGTTGCAACCTACCTCTGTGTTTGATTCAACCTAATAATAATAATAATTTATTTTTTTATTTAACCTTTTATTTAATAATAATCTTATTCACTTGTTTTTTTCATATCCTTCAGAAACTCAGAAAATCTGAAAGTCTTTAGCAATAAGTGGATATTAAAAATATGATTCTACCCTAATCATCATATTTCAGCAAGCATCCAACTCCAGTGTCCACAGTGTTGCACTGTATTGAAGTAACACATAAAAAAGCCATGAAAAGGACTTGCAAATGGATTTCTGCACAAAACACTGACAGTGTGTACCAGCAGAAGAGTAAAAATGAAAAGGTTGTGAGGTGATGAGAGAGGCTGTCCTACTTTAAAAAGCTGGAATCACTTTAAGGTCTTTGTGGGTCTTCAGGGCTAAAATGGCTAAACATAACACTTTATTCTCATAGTGGCTCTTTCACACAGTAGCAATGATATCTCTGCCGCACAGTCCTTCGTGTGAGTGAGTGTGTGTGTGTCAGTGATTGGTTTCTGTTTTATGGACTGGCTAGCAGAGTGCTAGTAATCCATAGAAATAAATCTGCTTTATTTGACCTTAGTGTTAACTCCAATAAAATGCGCTTTACTGCAGGGAGGACATGCGCGCGCGCGCGCGCGCGCGCACACACACACACACACACACACACACACACACACACACACACACACACACACACACACACCTTGGCCAGCTAATCAGGTCATAGCTGGCCACTTGACAACATTTATAAGGACACAGAGGGAAACCTTCTCTTCACCAGAGTCCCTTCACAGTCCTTCAGCTAATGAAGGGCACATTGTTGCAGGATCACTGTGAGAAGTATTTAAATGCACTTGTAAGTCTAGCGTTTTTTTTCAGGACTCTGCATGAATATTATTTGTTATTTCTTTATTTTGTTATATTTAAGCATTATATACTACACACAGTACAAAATGTAAGGTTTTGGTTTTATACCATTGGAATGGTTGTTTATTTGCCCTCAAATGGTCCAACATTTCTAAAGAAAAGGCATTAAGGGGTTGAGCAGCAGAGTTGAGCAGCAGGTGGGTTGTGCCCATGAAAAACTTGCCAAATCTCCTCTGATAATGACAAACAGCTTATTCTGCTGTTGACTCTTTTATTGTCATTAGATTGGATGACTGAAGTCTGAATTAAAAAGGCATGTTTGCAGCTCAGCAAGTTATTCATTGAACAGACAGGCGTCAGTAGCATACACAACCACAACCCTCAACCAGTAGCGGCAGATGGCCCCGCCCCTTCTTGAGCCTGGTTCTGCTGGAGGTTTCTTCCTGTTAAAAGGGAGTTTTTCCTTCCCACTGTCGCCAAAGTGCTTGCTCATAGGGGGTCATATGATTTTGAGGTTTTTCTCTGTATGTATTATTGTAGGGTCTACCTTACAATATAAAGAGCCTTGAGGTGACTGTTGTTGTGATTTGGTGCTATATAAATAAGATCAAATTGAATTGAACCATAACAGCCTGGCACCTCATACTCGTGCTGGTCTGCTTGGTCACAAACTGCTGGTCAGGACTGCAGGCAGGCCATTCTAACCTCCTCTCCCAAATTTCTTAGGTAGTCTCTGATAAACCCACACTATGGGGGTATGTGTTGTCATCTTGCAGAACCGAGTTCAGAACCAAACTGTGGAGATATGGAATTACCAGTTATTGAAATATCTTATCTCAACCTTTCTGCACTGAGATGTCTCTAGTAATGACAAACCATTTTGTCAGTAAAGGAGAGTTTTAAGTTGTCCAGAAACACATCAAGGACTTCAGACACATCGGCTGCATAGTATTAAATCCCGATTCTTTTGTCCCCATGACAGAACAGAGAAAACCGACTCATAGTGTGTTAAAATATTGATATTTCTTTTATTCAATCATCTTCCAGAAGAGAGAGACCCCTGCACAGCTCAAACGCCAGTTGCAAGAGCTCTAACATTAGAATCATAAACTGTGCCTCATATAGGTTTTATTTTGGTACTTTACACGTCACACATTCTCAAACATTGCTTATATGGCAAGTTCCTCATTTCAGTGTCTTATCTATTAATATGGCTGTGCACTAAAACTTCCTGTTTTTCAGTCTGGCTGAGCACTTAGTTTGGGAGTTAAAAGTGGCCTTGCTCTACAAGCCTTTATTATAAAAGTACATAAAACAATATAATAGGAAAATAAGGATACTAAGGATATTGATTTCGTGACAATAGTCTGCTATTAGTGCTGAGTGGCAGATCAATAAAATCAAGCAAAAATAAAATAAAATGACAAATGAAAAGTGAAACTCCAAAGCTCTTGGATAGTCTGTACCTCAAGGTAATGTTTGTCAGACAGTCCCATTAAAATGCTCCAAAGGCACCAACAGCACAAACATAGTTAAAAAGTCCAGTTGAGTAGCAGATAGCAGACGGGATCCAGCTTCAGCTCCCTATGTCAGCACATTTGTCAATCAAAGGGGCCACACAGCTATGCAACATTCAAAACTTTTATTAAGGGAAATCATCGATAGACACCAAAACTGGTCTTTGTACAAGACTGCCTTTGCAAGCTGTTAACTTGGACCAGATAGCTACGGAAAGTTAAACAGAGAGGAGATATAGAAGAGTAGGAACTATGGGAAAAAGAAGACAAA
The DNA here is from genome assembly GCF_964374335.1 of Astatotilapia calliptera. Classification (NCBI taxonomy): domain Eukaryota; kingdom Metazoa; phylum Chordata; class Actinopteri; order Cichliformes; family Cichlidae; genus Astatotilapia; species Astatotilapia calliptera. Next base: position 3,105,859 of record NC_137423.1, read on the forward strand.
GGGCTAATGACAATGGTACCATTCACTAATGACAATGGTACCATTCACTGGAAGTTAAACGAGGAAAGAGCAGCTCACTGAATAATGGAAGCTCTCCAAAGCAGCTTGTGCTCATTGCAGCAATGATGGGATCCTTTCTAGGTTGTCAAAGTCACCACTTATTTGAGGCTTCTTCTAAGAGGAAAATTTGAAGTCTTTTTGGGACATCAGTGGTGGGTACCAACACAGTCTGTCTCTCTAAATTGGACCTCTAGACTGTTAATGCATATATGACTTTCCTTTGAGTAGAAAAGCACTATATAAGAACCCGTCCATTTAGGTTTTTGCTTGCAAAGTGGAACAGGCTCTATTTATTTTATTCAGCACATATCAGCAGCCATCTGTGTCTGTCTGATGCACCCACACATCATCTATGGGCTGCGAAACTTACATCACAGTGACCATTTTTCATGTTCAAGACTTTCATTTCATCACTTTTGTTTCATAGCAATAAAATTTAGCACAGAGTGAATCTGGTTCCAGGGTTTGGTTTAATGTGCATCTCTTCACCAGCAGTCTGGCTCCAATTACAAAGCCAGAATTCCTCACTAGCTTGTCCAGTCTCCTTGCATCCTTGTTTCTGATGCTGCCTCCCGAGCAGACTGCAGCACAGAACAGCACACTTGCCACCACAGACTAACAGAACATGTTCAACAACTTACTGCAGATGTCAAGAGATCTTAGCTTTCTCAACAAAAAAGGTGATTCTGCCCCTTTTGGTTTAGTTTGTCTGTATATAGGAACCAATATAGTTTTTTTAAAAATCTAGATGTAAACCTAGATAGTCTTTTTCTGCCAGGTCTTTTTGGAAATTTTAAACGTTGTTGGTGGTGATTTACAAAGTTGAAGTTTCTTCTGTGAGCACGAGCAGATTCTGTTAATCTTGTAGTCATGTCCAGGTAAGAACACGGAAGTTAAAACGACCAGTTTTACTTTATGTATGTGATAAAACGCACAATGTTCCTCTGAATGTAATATTTCCTCACATTTCCTTCTGAAAACATGTATTCTGCTTTGAGATGCGTGCTTTTTCAATACTGATTAGTACTTTGAAATGTAGAACCAAAAGTGCTCTTCACAAAAAACATTCCTAATTTCTATTTCGTGTCTGCCCACTTACTGCCTCCATTGTCATCAGCTGTCCTGTTCCTGTCACATCCAATCACAGTGTGAGAAACACTTCCACTACTCATTATTCTCATTATTAGGACAAGATGTTCCAATCTGACAAGCTGCAGCTTGGATAATTAAGTCAGATTCTCTGACAATTATAACACCAAGTGATATAAACTCCATACGCATTTTGAAATCCTCTTTTTATTATGTGGTAACAACTCTGAATGTTAAAGGAGAATAAAATGCTAACTGAGCAGTAGTTTCTAGTCGTCACTTTAATTAAGAAAAGCAACAAAAACACCAAACAAAAAACAACAACCCCCCCCCCCCCCATGTGATCCAAAGTCTGGAAACACTCAGCTAGCATGTGCTTACCAACGCAGGTTCTGTTTCTGATCCAGTAATAATGCCAAATGAAAAAACGATGTAATAATTTTATGTAATTATTCTGTTGTTCTAGTTAATGCTTTGAGACCCAATTTGATGA